>NW_011368320.1:91369-95821 GCF_000735185.1 Notothenia coriiceps | reverse complement strand
CACACACACGCACGCACGCACGCACGCACACACACACGCACACACACACACACACACACACACACACACACACACACACACACACACACACACACACACACACACACACACACACACACACACAGAACCCA
The DNA here is from genome assembly GCF_000735185.1 of Notothenia coriiceps. Classification (NCBI taxonomy): domain Eukaryota; kingdom Metazoa; phylum Chordata; class Actinopteri; order Perciformes; family Nototheniidae; genus Notothenia; species Notothenia coriiceps. The sequence goes on along the minus strand of NW_011368320.1, from coordinate 95,690 downwards.
ACCATATGAACGGTTAGGCATGTCAGCTGTATATGATGTTCAACCAAATGAACCATGTTTGTGACAAATGTCCATATGTTAACCCCGATCCTGCTAACACATACCAGCGTATGACATGCAGCTGTGTAATTGACAGCTAGCAACCTAGTTTAATGGCCTTCTTAAAAGACATCAAGTGTTGTCAGCGGCAGATTGCAAATGTCAAAGATGCTTCCTTTTTCCCTTGTTGCCGGCTGCCATCAGCAGTGGAAGTACACTAATAGCTTAGATCCCCATCTCTGTCTCTTCCTCTCCCTTATTTTCTCTCATAATGTTCCTGTTCTCTCCCTCACACACACACACATCACATTGCTCAAACATGTGGTCTTGCAATTGTTCCAGTACTGTAAAAGATGCTGCCATAGAGCTACAAGGTTACACTAATGTTTTATTGTTTACTTTTATCTTCAGCTGTATTTATATAACCGGGGTTTGTTCGATCTGTCTCTGACTGTTCTTTTTTTCTTGTTCTAATTGTATTAATGTTAAGAGAGGTCAAATTAACATATTACTTATAACAAAGAAAATGGTAAAACAAAAATGTATTAATTAAAGTATTCTTCTCATAATGAAAAATATTTTAATCGATGCCTTTGTTTTTTTCTTCCTGAGGTTTCTTCTTTTGTTGTGTTCTTTGTGTTTGTGGCTGCAAATGTTAGATCTTTGGCCATAAAATAAATTAAACGTGACTTGATCGGACTTCTGGAAAAAGCATTTTCTTTCTGTTTTGCTCTGATGAATGAACATGGCCTTACCGTACAATTATACTTATAATTCATGTTTTTAACTCTTCTCTTCAAATCGTTTTTTGAGATGGGTAGATTGCTTCAGCTGCCTCAGCCAAGCTCTTGTAGTATAAAGATAGTTTCCGGTTGTGTGGTCTTTTTTATGACAACCACGGACCAATCTGCCAATGCACACACCAACACACACTAGCAGTCTCCAGAGTGTGTGTTGGACAATATTTAAAGTCAAGCATGAATACAGAGGCTGACAGGCCAATTATCAGATGTACTCTTCGTTCTGCATCCCCACCTCTGAAGGGAAGCAGATGTGAGAATCCTGTCGCTTTCACTCAAGCCGGTACAATGACATGTCCCAACAACAAAAGGCACAGCCTTCACATGGAATCAAAATGGACAGAGTTGTAAACATAGTCTTGTCAAACAGTTTTATCTGGTGGGTTTTCACATCTCAAGCTTCAGAAGACATGATGTAGTGTAGGGATGTTTGTCAAGTTGAAATAAGTCTGACTTTCACCCCCCAATGAACCTTCCTATTGGGAATTGCAATCCTTACTATTGATGATACGTTTCCTTGGAAACTTCATGAGGTTTTGTAGAATAATAGAAACGTATGTGCAATATTCTTGTTTTATCACACCTGCTCTCTTCCTTAAACGAATCAAACAGCAGGTTATGAAACAATTACTGAGGTTTAATGAGCTTGTAAGACTTACAAAACACCAAGTCAAATTCCTCGTATTAACCTACCTGGTAATAAACCTGTTTCTGATAATGTCTCTTTGTTCCATAGGTGAATGTATTGCCAGCTTGTGTCAGAGCCTTGACCAAGATGCTTTACTGTCCATACTGCCGTGGCATGCCTGGGCTGAAACCCTGTCACAACTACTGCCACAACGTGATGAGGGGCTGTCTAGCTAACCAGGCAGACCTAGATGCTGAATGGAACCTCTTCATCGGTAAGTAATGAAAGATTCTGATTCAAATCCAGTGGCCCCGCACCTGTTTCTCTTTGTAATTTTTCAAAGACGTATGTGTGTGTGTGTGTGTGTGTGTGTGTGTGTGTGTGTGTGTGTGTGTGTGTGTGTGTGTGTGTGTGTGTGTGTGTGTGTGTCCTTCTGTCTGTCTGCCTGTTTGAACAATTGTACTTTTAAGTCTTACTTTTCCGAGGCAGTGTCTTTGAATAGTTTCAGTAGGAAATCAGTAGGATGTACAGTACTGTGTTAGATTTAGCTTTAAAGGATTTACAGAGACAAAACTGAAATCTTATTTGTGCAACCATTCCTTCTTTCTTTCTGTCTGAAATGTTATTTGCTGTTGCTGGAACCCTGGCATAGTGCTTAAAGCTCTGGTCCCTGCTGTTTGGGATTGATAAAGGGGACCAGATCCTAGGCAAACACATTTTCTATAGTGTTTCCAGCTGAGCGCGGTGAGTAATTTAGCACTTGGGTTAGGCTGTAAGTAGCTGGATGCTGTAAGCCCTCCTGCTAAATGGATACCAAGGAGGAACATCGAGGGTTCCCTTTGGATCTTTTGTAGGCCAATGCTTTATTTGTTATGTACCCCAATCCCATCCTCCCACCCACACCAACAGATTTCTTTTTTATGGGGCTGCTTTTTTTTCAAGAGACATCCCTGAAGACTGTGTGTCAAGTGAACTGCACTTCTAAGCTTTTGGCTGTTTTGTGACAAGCCTGTCATGTGAGAAACCCATCAGATGACGTACCGCTTGTTCTCTCCGATGGCATGTCTGAAGTCTCAGATCAACACAGGCCCCTATGTACTGAATGAGATGTCTCGAAGCTTTATGACATGTGTTAAAAAGTTAGTGTCTTGTTCGGTTGTGAAGAGGCAAATCTATTGGCGCAGAGGGACGTTATGCTTGACAGTAATGGGAAAGGCTGTTGTTGCAACAGAATGATGAATTAGGTTAGACAAAAACACTCTTGAGATGCAGAAAAGGTGGATTTTTAATTTTGAGCCATTTTTTGTGCAGACATTGTTCTTTGTTTTAGAAAGAAAATATTGTTGATGGTATTATAATTAGAAATCAAGAACCCAAGGGATTTTTATTTTCACCATGAAAGACTCGTTTTTTTATGTCTGCTGACATTTTGTATTCATTATCTGTTGCTAAAGAACTTCGATTTGCTTACCATGCAGTTTGCAAGAGATATTGATTTGCCTTTCAGAGACAACTCCAATATGTATCACAGGTCGGTTCTCGCCACTGGAGCACATCTTTGCATTATAGGAATGTATGGATTGAGTCTGTGTACAGTCTGTCATTTTCATCCCTTCAAATCATCACTTATTAGAGAACATTAGATTAGGGGCACAGCTTTCAATTGTAAAGAACACTCAATGACATTTACCTGTGTATTTTTTTCATGCGTGAATGTCACTATTGATACCATTGATTCATAAGACCACAAAAGAAAGGAGAATCAAAGATTTTATGTAGTTTGAAACTTCCACAGCAGGAGACAATATGAGCTCAGAAAATGGTCTGGATTCTTTCAAAATCCGGTTGAATCTGGAACATTTTTGTAACAAACACTTTTGTTTGGCTTTTATTAAAAATAGACAAAAAATGCCAAATTGGCTAAACTTAAACCAGATAATGTTTTTTTTTCTCTCTCTCTCTCTCTCTCTCTCTCTCTCTCATCTCTCTCTCCTCTCTCTCTCTTGCCATCATTGAATACTCAGTGGAAACAAAATTGCGAAATAAAAATTGCAACATCTTTTTGGAGAGATATGTGAAGAAAGACACCTGAATCAACAGTTTGTATACTATACTTAATTGTAAAGGCTATCGCTCAAATTTTAGTTTAACACTAAATCAGAATTCGTGGATCTCAAAACATTAACTCTCAATAAGCACATTCCTTTATTCAGTTGTCTTCAGTTACGTTGATGCCCCACTCTCTCTCAGACACATGAAAGCATTGTGTTATGTCGATGATCCGCTCTGAATATTATCTTGCTATCTGCCTGATATCTGAAGCCACTATATTTTGGCCTATGACAAATCTAGTCCATTCCTGCAAGTCAGGCTTTAGTGCTTTTAAGCTACATCTTCAAGATTGCATCAGCTGGGGCTACAGCACAATAATTACTTAATCGGAAACCCCCTAAAATGTTTACAATGGAGTTACAATCTAGGTGTGTTAGAAACGTCACTAGCCTAGCTCTTTCTCTATCTGCACGGCCCATTATACCAGATTCTTGTAACAACTAGTCTTTGTTACACTGAGCAGCACTTCAATTATAAGGTACATTATATACTGACTACTATGGCTTAGTGCATGTACTGCCCTCTTAAATGCATGACAGCAATATGTTGTCTCTTTAAATCTCTTATGATCTATTCTCTGCTTTTAATTTGAGTACTCCTCATTATATTAAGAGTCCAAAGACTGATTATATATTAACTTTATATGTAGTTGTGCAGCACCTTGCATGCCTTACTGTTCCTAATATGAAATATGAGCAGTGATTTTACAGCTTGTATTGGTATATATATATATTCTCTATAT
>NW_011368320.1:87211-91344 GCF_000735185.1 Notothenia coriiceps | reverse complement strand
CGCATAATCAAGGATTTTAGCCCGCATAATCAAGGAATTTAGCCCGCATAATCAAGGATTTTTGCCCGCGTTTTTCTGGAGGGTCTAATAATAGGTGACCTTTAAGTCTTGACAGGAGTTGTATAATTGATGAAGTTATTCATATAAAAAATACTTGCCAACCTACCTTGGCTGTAGGCTAACCGCTCCATACTCTCACTGTGAGTGATGCCCCAGCGGTGGAGACTCTGAGGCGAGTACATGGTGAGCGGGCTCTACTCCGCCCACTGGCTGCCCAATGTCAATGTTGCAAAGAGAATTGTAGTGATCCCTGAGCCCTGCAGTGGTACTCTCTGGTCTGGTTTTCTGTTGAGCTGGTGCCACACTGTCAAGATTGTAGGTTTTGTTTTGCTTCCCTGGAACCTGTTGACTCTAAGCAAGGAGATAAAACAAGAATGTCTAAAACAATTTCAGCATTAGCAAACACGACATTCAATTGCTTTTCCCATATATGCTCCACTCTTCTTTAAACAAAACAAGCATACTGTGAGAACATTACTAAACATAAGAACTATTTTGAGATTAAGGATGTAATAATACAGCAGTACACATATGATAATATTGTGTCCAGCAGAAAATAAATGTAAACTTTGTGAATTTATGGTTAGACTCTTCACCTTTTGTACACTTGTTTTCTAAATGTAATTTGTCAAAAAAGAGACAAAATGTCAACACAAAAAGTTATAGATGAATTATTATATGTGATATGGACCTTGAGTCTGAAATAAAGATTGAATTGAATTGAATTAAAGTTATTGCATTATTTATTTACATTTTTTAAATGTTCTACAGAAATCTCAACAGCCTTGTTATCGTGAATTGTCTTTTTGGCTATGATAAATTAAAATCTGGTGTTGTGACATACGCAACCACTGGCCTACCACAACGCCCAAATGAAAAACAACAAACCATTTTAATTTTAAACCTGGTTCTTGATGTAGAATTGAAGAATAGGATTTGACAAAACAGCTGTTCATTCTTGCTGCGTTTTTTCAAAATGAGTTTGTGCAATATATTGTCAAAGCTAAGGCTGTCTATAGTCTCTGTCAGAAAACATTATAATCCTAACATCCTCCTCACTGATTCAAACCCACACTACAGAATAAGTCCGTTAAACTCTGATACAGATTTCTTTATTAGTGCAGACACCACCAAGTTGACATTGCAGAATACAACATAGAATTAAAGCGCGTTTTACCTTTTCTTTGAGTGGTTTATGATGCATGCATCCAGTGGGGCTCCACCTCACCATAATGTAAAAGCCTCCAAATGCTTCAACTGGCCTATTTTATCTCCATTACAACGCAGCAAGAAAGACTGTTGCTCTTGTTGTTTCCTCTTGTTCTGCTTTCTCATTCCCTGTTCAACATACTCTCTTCCTCCTCTCTCTCTCTCTCTCTCTCTCTCTCTCTCTCTCTCTCTCTCTCTCTCTCTTGCATCATTAATACTCAGTGGAACAAAATGGAAAATAAAAATTGCAACATCTTTTTTGGAGAGAGATATGTGAAGAAAAGACACACTGAATCAACATATTTATACTATACTTAACATTGTAAAGGTATCGTCAAATTTAGTTTAACACTAAATCAGAATTCAGTGGATCTCAAAACATTACTCTCAATAAGCACATTCCTTTATTCAGGTCTTCAGTTACAGTTATGCTCACTCTCCTCAGACACATGAAAGCAGTTGTGTTATGTCGATAATCCGTCTGAATATTATCTTGCTATCTGTGATAATCTGAAGCCATATATTTTGGCCTATTGACAAATCTAGTCCATTCCTGCAAAGTCAGGTAGTGCTTATTAGTAATCTTCAAGATTGTATCAGCTGTGGGTAACAGCACAATAAATTACTTAATCGGAAACCCCCTAAAATGTTTAAATGGAGTAAATCTAGTGTGTAGAAACTCACTAGCCTAGCATCATTGCTGCTACTGACAGCCCATTATACCAGATTCTTGTAACAACAGGCTATTTGTGTAACACTGGAGCAGCATTCAATTATAAGGTACAGTCTATACTGACCTACACTATGCTTATGACATGTACTGGCCCTTTTTCTAAATGTCATGACAGAAAAATGGTGGCGCAATTAAATCATGAACATTCTCTGCTTTTAATTTGAGTACCCCATTATATTAAGAGTCCAAAGGACTGATTATGATATTAAACTCTATATGTGGCAGGTGCAGCACCTTGCATGCCTACTGTTTCCTAATATGAAATATGAGCAGTGATTACAGCGAGGAAAATAAAAACTGCCAGGCATTTCTTTTCTTTTTTTAAAGAGACTAAATACAACATATTGGCTTTTAAACATTTTCCTCACCTTGATTTAAATAATTGCCTGATAATGATTGGCAGTGACTTTATGTGTCAAATGAGGTAAGCCTTTTGAATGCGTAAGGCCTGTCCGAGCCAACGGTGTGCGTGTGTCCTTGACTCATTTCCAGCTCAGTGCAGTAAAACTGTGGACCTGATCAATATTGTTAGGGATATTATCTTCATCCTTGCATGTGTGTGACTAGATGAAATGATAACAAATATTTGGGATTAACAACATATAGCATATACGATAATGAGGTTGAAATGCAAGTAGAAGAAGAAAGCCTTTGAATGTTAAACATTAATTTGGAAAATGACGATTGTGCTCACATTACATTCTTATTTAAAAATATTTAAATGTTTTTTAAGATAAGTATTTCAGAAGATAAAACTAGAAGTTAAAATATAAGTTTGTTATTCAAAATAAGTATCACATAGTGGATTTGCCTTTTTTAATTTATAGTATCAAAGTAAATGGATACGGTCATTATCTGTATTACAGCTGTAAGCAGGTTGAGAAAGTAAGAAAATACAGAAATGCTGTAAATGAAGAAAGACAAATGAGTTGTTGAAAAAAATCACATTTTATTCAAAAATAACATTGTGCAATATGCATCTCAGCACATAGTTACTATGCTTCGGATCTCTCTAAGTGTGATGCATTGTTTGCCAAAACCCAGTTTGTAACTGCTGCTTCCTGTGCCTCATTGAAAATCCTTACAGTTTTTCTCGATTGCTAACACACTTTTTTTTTTTAATTGATCAGTTTCTCAGAACACTAAACACAATTCACAAAACCACACACCCAAAGTGCAAAACACCTCATTGCTCCTGCTAAATGAAGAACTGCACTCAAAACTACATAAACACTTAGAAAATGCAAACTTTAGCACCAAATATAACACACTTCATTCATAATACTAGATTGTTTGACCATCCAACTACACCCTGCTGAGCATAATCTAAAGCACTTTCATCTGTTATGGGCTATGCTCTGTACATAGAGGTTTCTGCAGAGAAAGATTGCTTGAGTTTACAGAAATACAGTAAATGAAGAAATACTAATTCAGTTGTCATATTTTATTCAAAAATAACATTGTGCAACATGCATCCCAGCACATACATGTAGTTACTATGCTTCGGATCTCTCTAAGTGTGATGGCGTTTTTTTGCTAAAACTACGCTTGTAACTGCTGCTTCCCGTGCCTGATTGAAAATCCTTAGCCTTCCACCTGCACCTCTTTTTTCTCAGTACTTCAGATAAACAAAACAGACATAGTGGTTGGTCAGTGTCTCCGTTGCATAAAAGTAAGTCTACCACAGTCAATTGTGCAGGATTTTTGTACAGTTATAGTATGCAACATGCCAACAATTCAATTACAGTAATGAAGTAAATACGTTTCACACAACAGATAAGCACTGATATATCATGAATTATGCAGAGCTAAAAACTGGTAACTAACCTGTTTTCAAGTCAAAGTGTCCGGATTGCAGAGGCAACAGTACATCGGATTAGATTAGGCTGAACCCTCTGTCCAGCCTCTCTCATCGTCACACCATGGTTGATAACATTTCATTTACAGTTTTTCTCGATTGCTAACACACTAAAATGCTACATAAAGCACAATTATTTTAACTGACACTCAAAAAGCAAAACAAATCTCAAATCTCCAAAACTCTAAACACATTTTCAGCTTTTCACCCAATTTGCAAATCAACATGGCACTTTTTGCAAACCACTTCACACGTTTCTCCACGTAAGGCACA
>NW_011368320.1:81631-87064 GCF_000735185.1 Notothenia coriiceps | reverse complement strand
GTTGTTGAAAAAAATAATATTTTATTCAAAAATAACATTGTGTAACTGCTGCTTCCTGTGCCTCATTGAACATCCTTAGCCTTCCACCTGCACCTCTTTGTTTCTCCGTCCTTCAGATAAACAACACAGACATAATGGTTGGTCAGTGTCTGTGTTGCATAAAAGTAAGTTTACCACAGTACATTGTGCAGGAGTTTTGTACAGTTATAGTATGCAACATGCTAACAATTCAGTTACAGTAATGAAGTAAATACATTTCACACAACAGATATAAGCACTGTTATATCATGAATTATGCAGAGCTAAACACTGGTAACTAACCTGTTTTGAAGTCTAAGTGTCCGGATTGCAGAGGCAACAGTAAATCGGCTTAGATTAGGCTGAACCCTCTGTCCAGCCTCTCTCATCGTCAAACCATGGTTGATAACATTTCATTTACAGTAGAGTATTCTTCTTTGTCCACTTCCTCTCCCTCTAGCTCTACCTCTACCTCTCATTCCTCCTCCTCTCACTCTCAGCCCAGCTCTTCCTCTTCCTCTGCTCATGCTTCCATGTTAGCTTCCATTGTTGCTGTAAGAANTTCCACCTGTCCAAACACCTGATAGCATAATTGTTGGCTCATCAATCAGGTTGTTGCTGTAAGAAAGTACTCACCTGTGGTCTTTTTATAGTGCTAACATCCTGATTGATGAGCCAACAATTATGCTATCAGGTGTTTGGACAGGTGGAACGTGTTACTTGATCATTGGTCCATGTGTGAGGCATTTTGAATATCATTGTTTTAAACCAGCTAACACGTGACTTTATGTCAGATGCCTGTGTCTTACGTGGAGAAACGTGTGCAATGGTTTGCACAACGTGCCATGTTGATTTGCAAATTGGGTGAAAAGCTGAAAACGTGTTTAGAGTTTTGGAGATTTGAGCCGATGTTTTGCTCTTTGAGTGACAGTTAAAAATAATTGTGCTTTATGTATAATTTTAGTGTGTTAGCAATCGAGAAAAACTGTAAAATGTCACTTTCGGTAACAAAGGGCATTACCAATAGAACCAGAGCAATTGATTAGACACACCGTAACACCACATACTACTTACAAGCTTGAGATTATAAGTAAATTCTTGAAAATCTGACAAATTGATAATCATCCAAGATTTATAATAAAGTATATAAAAACAAGACATTTGGCATCAGTATCACACAATTGGGGAAAGTAAAACAAATGTGCCACTGCTGTGTTTATTCCAGATATCTGTGTTACATTTAAACAATCATAACCTCTCTAAACTTTGATAAAGCCAACAGTGGCCACGCAGAAGAAGAAACATTTCTCAGATGATCTGTGTCACACATTTCACATATACAGTCACAGCACAGTACTTTACAGTTTGTAAAGGTTACCGTAATGACATCACAGCTTTCAGGCTGCAAGTGGAAGATAGATTGTCAGTGAACAATGAATATAAACCTGAGGAGGGATGTAATTCACCTGCTCGTACCTCTGCTGAGAGATTACAGGCCTCCTGACTTTCACTGTGTGTGTGTGTGTGTGTGTGTGTGTGTGTGTGTGTGTGTGTGTGTGTGTGTGTGTGTGTGTGTGTGTGTGTGTGTGTGTGTGTGTGTGTGTTTTAAGGGAAATAATTCTTGGTTTGGCCAATGGGTGATACCAGACCATCAGTCACCTGCCATCGTGACAAATTTACCGAGCTCTGCATCATGACAGACACATCATTATCATTTTTCTTGTCAGCACCTTGTTAAAATACCCTCAGAGAGAGAGGGGGAGAGGGACGACACATGCTGTTATTCACACACTGCTGCAGTTTTTCAGGCTTACACCATGATCCACGCCATTTTCATTTTCAACTGCACACAGCCAGAATTAATAACTTTTTGATAAACCCTTTCCCAAGACAGTGATATTCCTATCATAGCTTTGCAACCTTAATTGGCATGGAAGACACCACATGTTATGTGTGGTGTCTGAAATCAAAGATTTAAGGCACATTTGACTTTGTTTACAATAAAACTAATGAACCCTGTCTTTCTGTAAAGGAGAAGTGATTTGTAAATGCCATTGTATTCCCTTATTTCATACACTGGGCTGTTCTTGTGGAGGCTTATACATTATTCTCCTAATTAAGATATAGGCTTGTGTTGTCCTCTGTTGTCTCCTTTGACACCACAGTGTAAGCGACCCTCATTGATTTTATTTGCTCATTTCTTTTTAATTGCATGGAGTGTTACCCAGTGAAACCGGACCTCCCCACAACTCCCCAGTTCCTGAACATTCAAGGAAATACTTGATCTGTCCTCCAAGAAAGACTTTCTGTGATGGGTGTAAGTTTATGAAGATGAACGCCCTACCAGCGCTTTACTTTAAAGGGGACCTATCATGCAAAATGCACCTTTGTACGTCTTTGATACATGAATATGTGTCCCCGGTGTTTCAGGGAACTCACCAAGTGTCAGAAAACACAACCCTCTCTCTTTTCCTCCATACTCAAAATCTCTAAAAACGGGGCTTTAACGGATCTGATACGGACTGATACAGATTTGAAAATAGTCTGACATCAGTGACGAGGAGCTCCGCCTATATGGCCAACTCTCCACCAATCAGGGGAATGAGAGGTTGCCGTGGCATGGTAACAACATGGTAACAGCATGGTAACATGGCGCTGGTAACTCGGCCCCCTCCTTTGCAGCAAGGCGTGGTCAGCTGCAGCGCATGCAAAGACAGGGTGGAGGAGAGCAAAATAGAGCGAAATTAGGTATGTCTAAAATGCATGATATGTTTGCTATTTTGAAAAAGAAAACGTATTAATATACCTTATATAATATGGCCCTACAATATATTATTCAAATATAGCATGATAGGTCTCCTTTAAAAGATATATAGCTTGGCAGAAACCAAGCTTGAATTATGTCTTTACTGCCTTTAGGATTATCTACCTCTCTTTATGTAAATGCTCTACTTTGTCACTCAACATCCACATGCTTTAACTGGTGAGTAATTCAGTATTCTATATGACTCATGTATACATCTTTACTTGAAACCTGAGACATTTACAAGGGAAAAAGACACACAGAGGCACATAGGTACTCCACCTGACTGACTATTGAGCATGATCGTCTCAGTAACAGACATGACAGAAACAAACAGACCAGTGGTCTCCTGCCTGTCAGAAAGCTGAAGGCTGCATGACTCACTTAGTCAAGTGATCTCCATATCGTCTGCATAATCAAAAAACTGTATATTTGTCTTTCTAAACACTACTGGCTGTACAGAATCTGCAGGATGCTGCTTTTCTGTATTTGTGGAACGAATGCTTACGCTGCTATATCTTATATACAAGCAATACTTTGAGTTACCCCAGCTGATGGCCAGCTATGTTTTATTTAATAGTTGTATTGCCTTCACAGCAGAAGCAGCAGAGTCTTGCAGCTGTAGCAGTATAGAAAGTGTTATTGTAAAAAGACATGACAGTCATATGTGGAAAAAAAGGACATAGTCTTTGAGACTGCAGATGAGCTAAAGTAATCCAGACACGGCCCAGAAAAGTCCAATCAAGCCCCATCAAGACATATTTGTTGGTCGGGTTACAGCTAAAAGTGCATGAGAAAATGTCTGTTTCACACAATCGATGAGCTTTTAGAAAATAGCATGAGCTTAGCTAAGCATATTTTTTTGTTAAGTTAGTTTTTCTCCAATGTAGGTGGAGAAATATTGGTACTGTATCAAAGCTGATGGAGCAATGATTGAAGGTGATTTAAGTGTGCTTCATTTCCTCTGTGACAATACATGATACGAAACAGCTGTAAGCCCTTTTGTTCTGTGGTAATTATTAAATAAAGCACAAATGCGTCACTGCACTGTAGAACCCGGAACAGAGACATTATATGTTTGAAATCTTTTATTGCATGTTGCATGTGTTTTCATCCACTGAGACTGAGCCCCTCAAGGAAAGGTCAGAGAGCTCAGTGGTCTGCTGGGACAACAAAAATAATCCATGGCTTTCCCCCGGCTAGTCCCTGTAGAGCACTTTCACTGCACTGACTGCTGCAAAATAATATCAAGGTATAATTGTTCAACTTTGAATGTAATGTATCTTGATTTTAAATTATTGCATTTAAGACAGTTTATGGCTTATTTGTTATTAACAAAGGAAAGCATGTTTTTGTTTTGGAAATGATGAGCATAATGCAAAGAGAAACGTCAACCATTGCCCACAAATATAAGCAAACAATTTTAACCAGTAGCTTTTCTCTGAGATTCTCTTCTTATAATCCGTTTTTTTCTAAATGCATTCCCAAGTGACCAATATGGCCATTCATAGTGTTTTCTGATCTCATGCCCCTAAGGTAAAGATATGGATAAAGGCATGTTTTTATTTTTAGTTTCTGCCTTTCTCAATCTCTAGTGGTGGTATTAAAAATGTAGCACTTACGAGAAACATGATATGTCATGTCAGGTTTGTTGTGTGTACTGCCCTTGAGGCGTTAAGACTTTGTAATTGACACAAGATCACATTAGACTAAAGCCCTAATCAATTTACTTGACATTTACTGTGATTGTTTCTTTCTTTTTTTTATTGACAAATGTATGAATTGACCTAACACAACAATAAGTTTATTGTGCTTAAAGGTGGGGTAGGTAAGTTTGAGAAACCGGCTCGAGATACACTTTTTGTTATATTCCATGGAATGCTCTTAACATCCCGATAGTGCACTCTAAAAACGAATTCAGGCGACCTTTCACCTCCACTTAATTAAATTCATGGTTGCAAGATAAAAATGTGAGTTAATTGATTTAGATAAACATTTTAAGTTGCAAACATTAATTTATAAGTTGTGTTGACGTAATAATGTTGGTAATTACATCAACTTAATATTGTGTGTAATTTGAACTCTTATTTCTGCGTTAATTCTCTTAAAACTAAATTCAAGTCGCAGTAAGTAATGCAATTGGTTTAATAACTTAATTGTTCTACACCTTGAGTTAAGGATTTCAAGTCCACTCACACTTAACATGCCTGGACAAGTTCCGACAGTTAAGACAAATAGAAATATACAAAGGACATTTTAAGGTGAGTGTCATCTTTTGTCATTCAAATACAGTAGACCTTGTAGTTGCACTGTATAGGCAAATTACTGTTTGACCAAAATTAGCAGCCTTTGAACTGCAAAGTAGTAGAGGCTACTGTGAGTGTAAAAATACTTTGGTTACTATTGTGATATCGCTTTTTATTAAAAATGAATCTCGTGAAGCAGATCAAGGACATGCTTCTTGAGGTAGGATCGTTATTTAGAGTTGTCACTGAAATGCAAGTTGTTGGCAGTCACCCAATCAGAATATATTAATTTAGGTAATTTCTCTTTTTTTCCTTTTTCAAAAATAGCACAATACAAGTGAAGTACGTAGAGAACTAGCCTTCCGC
>NW_011368320.1:7596-81586 GCF_000735185.1 Notothenia coriiceps | reverse complement strand
GCCGGCCGTTAGTTCTGTACACCCAGGCGGCGTCTCTAACTCGGGGCGCGACACAGTCCGACCCCGAGTTATTGTCGCCGTCGGTGACTTGGCCTCGGGGCGCAGGCACAGTCCGACCCCAGGCCAGCGCCCGTTCTCGGCGCTCTCGCCTCGGGGCCGCGACACAGTTCACCCCCGAGTTATTGTCGCGTCGGCGACTTGCCTCCGGGGCGCGGCCACAAGTCCCCGACCCAGGCCACCCGCCTGCTTCTCGGCGTGCTCTCGCTCTCGGGACGCGACACAGTTCTACCCCAGGGTTGACCTAGGAGTGGTACCAAGGTAGGGCGCCTCTCAGGACCTCAACCTTGATATACCTCCTTCTCTCTACGGAGACTCAAGGAGGACAGGCCTGAACCTACTCGTGCTTCCTACTGTAGAAAAAAGTAGCCGGTCCGACGTTTCGTCCCTCGCTAACCAGGCGTAGAGGGCCCGCTTTCGTGTGGTCCGAAGCAGGACGGATTCACTACCCTCGAACGTCCGGCACACAGTTGTCGACCTAGGCTCCGAGCCTGGTAGGGTACCGGACTTCACCGTTCCTCTGTAGGTCTAGAGCGATGCTCCCTTCGTTAACGGGTTCGTCGCTCCTGCTTCTCCGTCGGGAGAGGTCAGGAAAGGCCTCTACGCCTCCTCACACAGCCCCAGAGCACCTCCTGGTGGGAAAGTCGTTTGTTCCGGGGTTAGGTCCCCGGAGGAGGGACCTGACACTGCCCCATGACACTCTCCGAGTCGGACGAGGCGTAGGTCGGGTAATTCGGCGACCACCGTCCGGGTGGAGGTTGGCTCCCCGAAGCTGGTGGTCTCGTTCTTGGGGTGCGAATGGCCGTATCCCGTCCTTGGGCAAAGTCAGTCGCTATTAGGCTTGCCCAGGTATATTACGCGTCGAAACTGGCGGCGGACATGAGGGGGTCCTGTCCCAACAAGCTAGCTTGGCGTGCTAGCCGTCGGCGGAGGCTCTTAATGGTGAAGCGGGCACAATGGCCGCACGAGCCGGGGTTATCGATAGCCCCCTGGGCGTGTTCCAGCCCGAGGCAGGACGAGCAGACCTGGTGTGAGTCTGTGCCTGAGATCTTAAACCCGCAGCCGCATAGCCGAGCCTCCGAGTCCCTGACTCCTCTGGTGTGAGGGAGAGAAGGGTCCATCTTTGTTCACCGGGGTGTCGGCGTGGAGTGGACACGCTAGTAACAGGTACGTTGCCGAGAAAAAAATCCAACCTTGTTGTTAATCCGAAAGGAAAAAGCGACGGCGTAGATTTTATTCTTTAAAGAATATTAACTGGTGTGTTAATACCTTTTGTTTTTATCTCCGTCTCCTCTGGTGTGAGAGAGAAAAGAGAACATCCTCGCTACTGTGGTGTCGGTGTGGAGGGAAGAAAAACTAGCAACAGGTATGTTACTAGCTTGAAGAAAAAATCCAACCTTATCGTAATTTCGAAAGAAAGAAACGGTGAGGCAGATTACAATATTAACTGGTGTGTTAATATTGTTCAGTCTTCTTGCAAAGCAAAAAAGTAACCGGCAAGCGCCCGTCGACCGAATGTTAGCTTTGGGTTCAGTCTGTGGACCGTTAAGCTAGCCCGGCTACTGATAATTCAAGATGTGCTCTGAAGCGAGAAGAGGTGTTTGAATGACGCTGCGACGTAGCGCAAGCTACTTATAGGGTGGGTGGATTCCCTGACGTAGACGTCAAGATCACCAGCCAATCAGGATTGGCGTAATGAGATTGATGCTTCTGTTTGCATACGCGTTGAGGCGCATCCCATAGTGAGACATCGAATGGAGTGTTATGAATGAGAACAGTTAGTTTCCTTGCAATATAATTGATATAGCTAAACTTAAAATGCAGAAATATTTAAAATGTTTGTCATCTTCAGTGTTCATATTTTGAACTGGAACGATCTCCATTATGCACTCCATGAAATCTTGGCAGGTTCTGAGAAGTAATTATATACTGGGATACAAACGAGACTGCAGTAGAGACACATCAAAGAGCCATGCTGCTGTACAGAATTTAGTCGACACCTTCCCTCATTGAACAAAGCCATAGTAGTTTTCCTCTCAGCTTGTCAAAGTAGAAAACCATGTAAGCATGGAGCCGTGTCCCTGACACTTTTTATCCAGTGACGCAGTGATGTCTCCATGACATGGAGCTGCTCCCCACATCGCAGATGCAGTTGCAGAGCAGTTTTTGTTACTTAAGAATCAACAACTGTACGCTTGCCATGTTCACTATGTCATATAAAAGATTGGTATGGTTTATAAAGTGTTGTATAACATTTCCTTTCATTTGAATGCCATCATCATGTAATTTCTCAATTACATTTTAAGTTTGAATCTTCAATGCTTTCATCAACTCCCTTGTTCCTTCCTATGACATATATGCAGAGAAACTGACTTGACTTGACTGTTTGAATATCATTGTAAGATATTTTGTCACAAGTGCAATTTGTCTATCACAGGCTCCCTCACTCACATCTACACCACAGACTTATTAGCTGCCAGGAACTCCTCAGAGGACACTGATTGGACACAAACGCATACTTGAAGCCGTACAAGACGTATTTTTGGGGGATCTTGTAATTTGGCACTTCCAGCGTGATCCTGTGATATTACAATAGTCCTTCTGCGCTGCAAGGAAAGAAAACGCTAACCCCTGCTTTGGAAAATCAGCTGTAGCCGGAAATGTAGAAAGATTGTCAACTTATATTATGGGATACTTAGTTTGTATGCACTATGCAGACATGTGCTGCAGTTTGCACTAGCAGATGGTAAATGTTATTTCCTCCATTTTCATCATTGCAACTCTAAATCAATGGGCATTTTTGACAATCAGGTCCTCCCATTAACTCCAGAGCAGTCATGCAGAGCTCAGTATGATTTCTTTCCTGTTTTGTTTTTCATTCCACTTGGTTAATTCTTGTGATCCTAGTGCTGGCCAATGATCAAGTTAAATCATCGTTAACTCCCTTTTCTTTACAAACTCATATCTGAAGGAACACTGCAATGTGTGTTGATCAGAACAAATCAGTAAAATAGTACGGTACATGAAATAAAAAAGGCAAAGACGCACTTTTTCTCAACGTTGTTTTGGTCAATATTTTAACCTCCAGTATGAAGTTTCTCAGCATTGGCCGGGAAACCAGAGGATGTTTATTATAACTGATTTTATAAGTCGCTACTCAGGATGAATTGAATAGTGTGACGGAAATGTACCTTGGTGTGGGTGTATTCAATGAACACTCCAGCACCGCTCACTGCATCAACATTGTATTGACTGAGCAACCAAAAGTAAAAGGAATACATTCAGCCGCTGGGACTTGAGGGCAGACATTCCTATGAGAGTTAATAATAATGTCATAAAATAAGTGATTTGAAGAAAGATTTTTGTTTGTCCTCAACATTTCACATAAAGTTTTTCACAAGAGACTTTCCAGGTAAATTGTCTGTGTGTCTCCAAATCCCTCTGGGTGAAGGGAAAAAATAGAGTTTTCCATTAGAAAATAACTAAGCGTGCAGCCTGGAGCTAAAAAAGAAAGAAAGTTGGCACCATGCAGCCAGCAGTAAAGCACCAGGCCAATACATCCCACTGTGTCGGTCAATGGAGAGATGGATGAATGGCGTTGCAAATCGTTTATTTGTTAATACCAAAGAGAAAACAATTATTTAATCATTACACAATACTGAAATGTCAGTGAATGTCAATATCAAATAAAGAGAGTATAAAGTAATGCGTTATTAAAACCATTAATTAACCAGAGCCACAGGGTTTTCTCTGGGTACAATCTGAATAAAATAAAAGCCAAAAGGTTTAACATAAACCTCTGTTATTGTCTGCAAGCCTNAAAATGACATACCCAAAGTCAAATTTTTACTCAAAACCCTTTTTGAAAATACTTGTCTCTCTTTGGAATTAACTGTCAAAAGGTCAAAAGTACTCTGCATGGAAGTAATAGTAAACCTACATTTGAAGAGGCAGAAACATGATATCTAATTTCATGCCCATTTTATTTGATCTGATCACAGAGATTTGGAAATCCATGACTTATGGGTACATTGGATTTGTATTTAAAATCCTGTTCATCAACAGCTCATCATTTGTTTTAAACGTTCCCTTATGTGACACAATTGTAAAAGTTATTTAGTAAGCATGTAGAAGTAACAATTTCTCAAAGCAATTGATATGGCTGACTCATGCTCCCAATCCATCAAATATTCATTAAGTTATATGAAAAATAGGTTGTCAGAACTCAGCTGAAGCTATCATTTAAGGTCTTTGAGTCTTTCATAGAATGAATAACAGAGTAGCTGCCAATGTCCCCTCTCTCTCTCTCTCTCTCTCTCTCTCTCTCTCTACTGTATTCCACTGAGGCTTTTTTATGCGGTGGTATTAGAGCAGTACTCTGCTAAACGTAGGCAGCTGAAGACTTCACAGGACTCGGGTTGGCCCCCCGCATTGACCTCCAGCCAGCTTCTGATGGAAATCTAACCAAGCATCACACCCAATTTGGGACTTGGGAGTAAACAAACAGGAGTGCTCTTCAAAGGTGGAGCCACTAGCAGACAGAGGAGTGGGGGTCTGTCTGTTCAGCTCTATTCACTCAGTACCCCCTAAAAGCATTGGCTTGTATTAGAAAAAGTTGAAGAAACAAGTTAGCATAATCTATGTTTTGTCCAAGAATCTCAGATGTGTAAGATTCTATAGCCCTGAGTTTAGGATTAGCTGAAAAGAGTCCAGGAAGCTTATTTACAAGTTAATAGTGTTTAAAAAAACAATGGTACACTGATACAATGAATTTGCAATGAGTGATTCGGGCCCGAGTGTGCTCTCTCTCCGCGGTCGTGGTGGGACGGCTGGAAAAGAGACTTCCTGTTGGCTTCCCATATTATCATCTGTAGTCTTCTCCCATTGGCTTAGCGTCTTCCTCTTTGGCTTTATGGTGATGTGGCATAGATCGTCTCCCGCGAGTGATTAATAACGTCAATAAGGAGCATTAGACTTTGTGTATTTAATATGTAACGCCACAAGTCACTCTCCTCATATTCTCATTCATAACATACTGTTTGCTTCATGCTAATGACTACAAACAATAATACTCTGCGAAGGCGGAAGTTGGAGATAATACTCACAAAACCGGAAGTCGAGATGAGTGAACATCTGGTTTTAGAATAACACAGTGTATTAATTTTTTATTCCGGCACACATATATTGATTTTATTTCCTACAAATGCTATACCAGTCCGCAAGATTCTCTTCATTTAAAAATGAAGTGGTGTTTTTAGGAGAGTCGTTTCAGGTTTAACATGTTGGTTGTTGTTTGTGGATGGTTGTATGAAAGTCTTACATTATATGTTTTTTTTATATACCTGTGGAATAAGTAGATTTATACTGATTTGTATGATATAAAAGCAAGAACATGTTTGACCTCAAAGATGATAAACACCTGTCTTTTATTAATCAGTATATACTGTACCATTTTTCACAAAATTAGATTGGTCAATCAATCACTGCAATGCCAATCATATGGGACATGAGATTAGGAACAACAAATTCACCAAGTTGTTTATTAACAATACATGAGCACACAATAATAATTTACCATAAGTAATCAGACATGCACTTTACTTTAAGGAGTACAAGAACAGTAAATGCATTAGTACATGTTGTTCTCTTTTGATATTTATATTATTTTTTGACTTGACTTTGTTGATCATAATAAGTATTCAATTTTTCCCTTTGTGAGAATATCATGCAGATCTATGTTGGTGCTATATTAACACTTTTTTCTTGCTCTTGCCAATAATTTCATTCCTAAACATGTGAATCTTTTGATCTGGTCTAATCCAGATTGGAATGACCACCAAAATCGAATCATCTTGTCCTATGCCAAGTTTCTGTCCATGACACTTAAGCCACAGTTTTTATGAACTTTCTACAAATATTCTCTATGGATTTGTGTTTACACATTCACTTAAATACAACAAATGTGTGTTTGAGTAATTGTATTCAGCTCTTTTTGGATGAGGTTGGGTTGCATTGGATGGTTGCCCTGCTCTGCTTGGCTGAGACAGGCCTCCTGATTTTATTACAACTTAATTCAATGCTAATTGGCAATACCGGGTTGAGTATTAAACTTTATGCTTTTTATTCACCTCTGTTTAAACGAGCTAGTGCTCTCTCCTCTATCCTCACCTGTCCTCTAAATCACTTGGCTCAGTCAAGCGGGTGAGCTTAATATCCTTCCCTGTCAATAGCCGCTGAGAGGAGGCAGACTTTATGTTCCTTAGGTCTCATGACAGCCACTCTGAAATGTTGGCCTGAGAGCAGGAGCTCAAACTCATTCTGCTGCGGCTGGTCAGGGCAGTCTTAGGTATTGGCTTTCCTCAGTGCTGCCTGTTATACTGTAATTGTGATAGCTATACTCGACTTACCCCAATGATCTCATTTGTCAATTTAACAAGTCTCCTAAGCTTTTTCTTACTGAACAAGTTTAAGTTTAAGTTTTCCTACCATGTTAAACGCTCCTCAGTAAAAACTTTGGTTTAACAATGAATGCAGTACAAAGTGTTCAGCTTTGACACTGAAAATAATAATAATAATAATAATAATAATACATGGGGTTTTTATTGTGCTTTTCCTTATGCTCGAAGATGCTTAAGATAAGATGTGTTGCATCGCCTACCAACAGCCATTAATTGTTAGTTGTACACAAGTCATATTTTATGCGTAACCAAGTAATCACAGCTACCTAAACATAATCTGAACCACAGGGTAGCAGATCAGGAAAACAACTCAAGTAATGCCTTAAAAAAAGGAAGGAAAGTATTTGTTTTGTCGTTTTTGTAAAGAGAGGTCTTGCAGTGATTTTATTGTAGTGTAGTTCTCACAGCTCACTGAGGATGTTTTTAAAGGTCCCATGTCATGCTTTTCCGGTTATTACCCGTCCCCTTGTGTGTTATGTAGCTTTTTCTGCATGTAAATGGTCTGCAAAGTCGCAAATCCTCAAAGTACACCCTGTAGGGAGTAAAACTCTAACACAGAAAAGACCTGTCCCAGAACTCCTTGTTGGAGATTTTTATTTTTCCATTTTTTTCTTGCGGGTACCAAGTGACGTAAGGGTCTAAGTGACGTAACGGCTACGCAGATTGGTCCATTTAGACCAATCCGCGTAGCCGTTACGTCACTTCCTCACACACACACACACTCACTCAGCCTTATCTTTTCTCAGCCGCAGCTCCGCGGATTTGTTAGCCTGAACTCAGCCTGAGACAGCGAGACACAGCGAAACTCAGCCTGAAATGTATGTAATATTCAATAAAAAGCCCCTCTATATGCACACTTTAACACACACAAGAATACTTCACAACAGAAATGTCTCTTATAGACAACCTCAATATCCTATAATTAAACCTTTGCTTTTTTATTTTACAGTGTACAAGATGCATGATTTATCCTGGAGTGTTGATCCCTTGTATTTCATTGGCTTGTCTTGTCTCATCTCACATGAATTGTCTCACTGAATACATTTTTTTTTTTAAATGAAATGTCTAAAATAAATCAGTAAAACAAATATACATTTAAAAAGGAAACAAATAGGATAATATAATAGGTCCAAGGTAGGGATGAACGATTAATCGATTTTAAATCGAAATCGCGATTTTCTTTTTTTTAATTTACATTTATTTATTTATTTATTTTCTTGTATGTCAGTCATCCACACCAATCAGAAGTGCTGTGCTCCACATGTACCAGCCATTGTTAACCAATCAGAAGTGGCCCATGATATAATGTGAATAGACAGATTGATCCAATCACCTGCCAAGTATTTTTGAAAGTGCCTGCCTTTTCCAAATGGCTTCCAATGGCGCTCTCCTAGATCTGAGTCAGGTTAGTAATGCTCTATCACATGTTTTACATCTATTACAGGGTGAATCTTAAACTTAAGCTTGACTTTAAAGCAACCCAACGGAAGTTTCACGTAAGTTTAGTTCTTTCACTCGTAGCTCGGGCTGCAGGGGTGCTAGAGACGGGAGCATGTTGATGCAACCTTCCTAGCCAGAGATATGGCCACATTTTACAATAAACTTCCGTTGGGTCGCTTAAAAACAAATATCGGGAATCGAATCGCAATATCTGTCAGAAAAATCGCAATTAGATTATTTCCCCAAATCGTGCAGCCCTAGTCCAAGGTAGGGTTTTTTTCTATTCAAAATAACTGGTCTTATGTCAACAGAAACCGTTTTGCAAGGTTTCTTTTGGCAGTTTTTATGAGATGCAGTCACTTTTCCAATGGTTGGGCCCTTGCTTATACCGTCAAGAATCACCCACTCAGCCCATAGAGCTGCACAGAGTCCAATGAGCACTCTGCATCAACATTTAGTTGATGACCTGCGGTCCTACGATCCTATGATGTAATTCTACTTCTGCTTAAGTGGTAGAGGAACTGTGTTTCTGCTGCCCTTTCATAGGGAACAGGTCCCGTAGGTGTGACTATACTTTGGCTTATTGATCCACATCCCTGCTAATGTCAGTGCACAGAGATGAAGTCTTATTGATATCACTGTTCCCTGCCCTCACCACTTAACCACTAACTACACCTCAAACAAGACTTGCTGGACTTTTTTGGGGAGATTAGATAGAGTTAAACGGTAGTATCAAACACAAACACACAAACATTTTCACCACTGATACCTCCCTATCCGACACGATCAATAGAGCCGTTCCTCTGTATTGATGTTAATATCACAAAGTTATAATGAAAAATGCAAAGTGTCAGTTTGGTGGGTTATCCGTTTTAGGTATTGATTCATGCCGAGACTTATTCACACTAATAAGGTTATGGTCTCTGTGATTGTTGTTGGTTTGTTTTGACCATTTTAATAAAACCAGAGAATATTCCTTGGTTTTTATTGTATTGTTTTCAAAAGACATGATTAGATGCAAAGTCATAAGTTAGGGTTTTGACAAAAAAGCAGAGAATCATTACAACTCTGTACCTAAGTGAATTACCTGCGTCAGAGGATCTGAGTGATGTATTTTGGTGATGCAAAGTAAGTGCATGCTTTTGGTGTGTTAGTGAATTCACATTTGCCAGAAAGAACTAAGTCAAGCACTGAATGTCTGATATGTAAAGTTATTAAAGTACTCTAAGTAATTAGAGTACAAGAATGATACATAGGCGTACATTTATATCTCATTGATATGCTTTCACAATTTAGAATTACCAATGCAAATTGATGAATAAATCAGAAGTGTTGTGGCTCTCTGTTAAACTGCAGTGATTAGCATGTTTGCAAGTCAATGATTTGTTTTTATGAATAAGCTATTTGTAAGCTAAGCACATTGAAATGTAATTCATACGTGATGTTGCACATCCTCTTACAAACACCTCGGTTGCTCCAGAGATCTCTTACTTAGTGTGTGTTTGAGTGTCTAGATAAATGTCTTGCAGGTTCCTTTTGTGTTTGTGATTGTTGACTGTCAACACATTTGGATGAGCAAACAGTCTTCAGAGCAATGTCCTACATTACATTACATGTCGTTTGTTAGAGGCTTTTATCCAAAGCGACTTACATACTCAATACTGTGGACAATCCCCACAGGAGCAATTTGGGGTGAAGTGTCTTGCCCAGGGACACGCTGACTGCAGTGGGGTTTGAACCTGTGACCCCCTGATCCGAACACCAACTCACAACCACTGCACCACAAGCCTCCCGTCAGACTTATAATGAAGCAAAGAACCCTGAGGGTTTTCACTGAGTATTGTTAATGCCCAGACATGATGTAAACATATTGATGTGTGCGTAAACAGAATTAGTTAAAGGTCTATGTGTGAATGTTTGATATTTCTCTGAGCTGACATGTGTCCTCTGTTATGACAGATGCCATGTTACTGGTGGCAGACAGACTGGAGGGACCCTTCAACATTGAAGCTGTTATCGAGCCGGTCGACATCAAGATCTCTGATGCCATCATGACCATGCAGGACAACAGCATGCAAGTGTCAGCCAAGGTACCGTCTTCTCAATCAGCTATGGTCGTAATGCTATGATGCAATTTATTTTTAAACATTATAGAGCACAAAGTAGTTATACAGACTGAAACATCTGTTAGTAATTCCTTTCATACTACTTCATCACTGTCTCGTCAAATGACACCGCTGCATGCAGAAAAAAACTATACGATTATTTAGCTGCAAACTGAGCTTTCTGGCTCAACATTTGAGTACGATTTTGAAAGAGTTTATTCAACACATCAGTAACTTTTTATGAACATAATTAGGAAATATAACCATATAAAGATGAGTCTTTAAAAGAGAGGTGAGCAACAATCTACCTCTTTCCTTTCTTTTGACTTTATTTTGCTGATCATTCTTTGTAAGTTTTTAATTTCCAGCAGCTCATTCAGGAGGTTATCAATCACAGAAGTGTTAGTCATTGTCTTTTTCGTCAAAAGACTTTTGTTTTAGTTCAACTTCTTATTCAGACCCTTTGGTGTAGTCTGGCCTATCTTCCTGCCAGAGTTACAAAGGTCAGTTTGAATTAAATGTCACATTCTTTTCCATATCAAAAGGGCTGCAATTTACAACTGTACCCATTGTCTATGCACTTGATGCTCTATCCCTGCACGGTTGTGCTTGGCTGACAGATTGCTCCGAGATTACAATCTTTCCCCCACGGTCGTATTTTGACCAAAAGTACAGTGCTTTCATTCCTGCTGCGCAGACCTGTTGAAAATCGGTTTGCTTGCGTGATGTACAAGATAGTGGAATTGTAATCATGGTGAAGAATTGATAAATATTAGAGAAAAGACAGCGTCTTGTCCTGACAGCCATGCAGCACATTAGAGTGCTCCATCACATACAGGCCAGAGAGGAATGCTAATGAGCCGTGTGCTTTGGAGGTGAGCTGTTTGGGCCGTCAGAGCCAGGATCATGCACAGACATTTGGAGGGGCTATTGCTCGAAACTGGAAAAAGGGCCTCCCCCCGAAAAAAAATTACATCAACTAAATTGAACAGTAATTCACATCTCCTAACAAAATAAACTAAGGCGACTATTACATTCGGTGAGTTGATTTTAAAAATGAAAACCAGGGACATTTTTTGTTTTGCGGTCCATATCTCATTAAAATATCTAATGTTAGTAACTATTAAAGACAAAATGGGGACAATTCTGTTCTAATGTAGTTTAACCATTGTAACTGCTGTGCAGTCCAGACATACTGATAAAATAGGGCCTCTAACTAATTACCTTAAATAAACTCACTAATTAATTAAACCAGTTCAATACGCATTATTCTTATTCTTATCATTCTTTATGAGCGCAGTAGCGGTAAGGTATCTAATTACTTATTTAGTATTCCATAACTTAGTAACAGAGATGGTCAAACTAAAGTGGTAAGACATGGCAGAAATCCTACAATGAAGCGGGACATTGAACTGTTCACCCGTGAGAGGGCAATCAAGAAAAGAGAGCGAGCGGCCCCGTTGAGGGAGTTTACAGATGAAAAGACAAAGAAAGACAGAAGCAATAGCAACAGGCTATATTTAGGTGTTTTTTTGTAAATAACCGACGGTATCAAGAGGAAGTAAAGTCCCCTGGTTTGTCCCTTATACCCTAACTGCCATGATGAGACAACTCAAAATCAAGTTTCCAAAATCCGACACTGAGGTGGTCTTATCGCACCGGCAGATGACAGCGCTGACAAAGTGTGTTTCCCGCAGCGAGACGCTACAATACTAATTGTGGGCTTATCATGTTGATTCGGCCACAACAGAAAAAAGAAAAACAAACTCTCCCTCTCTCCAGAGGGGCAGGTCAGCCAAAAAGGCCAAACGGGCCATTGCCCGGGCAACATTAGCCCGTACCAGTCTATGGCCCGTACCTGTGCACGTCCCCTGTCAGAGCCTGTAGAGACAAGCCATCTGAAAACAATCTATTCTCACAGTGGACCTCTATGAACTACCCATTGATTACCGGAACAAGAAATTCTATATTTTATGAAGGCAAATGTATCATAGTTACAGGATGACATTGTTCTATTAAACAACTATGTGATTATCAACACATCCTATGTATTTATGTGTTAATTGATATGGGCCAAAAAGGATTTTGACCTAAAAAATTCAAGTTAAAATCACCAGATTTTATGGGGGTAACAGCATACAAAGATTTTTTTCTCTCTTTTTTGCCACCAATTTGACACTTCCTGTGAAAGGAGACTGCTCACTGATAGACAACACTGGTTCCAGGCTGGCTCTATATAGTTTTATATTTCAAATCACAGACCAGAAATTGTGCTGTGACAAAATTGACAGAAGCCTTAAAGGGAAAAATGTTGGTTGTGTAAGTAACCCAGATCTGTTGGGGGGTCAGGATGGATGTATATTCTACCAGAGATTGACTTAGCCCTAGTTCACTGTATAACTCATGCTGATAACCTCCTTTTAACTTATCGGTACTGCAATGAGCTCACATCTTATAATAATGGAAAAACATGTTTTAAAATGTTGCAAAAGCTGTGTGATTTCCCCAAGAAGTCTACTCTGTGTCATCTTTGACTTTTGCATTGGATCTCCCTCTGTCCCATGGTCATTTTAGGTTTTCCAAGGGTGCGGCCAGCCAAAACAATCAGGAGTTGGCAGATCTGCACGCGGCATCTCAGATGTATTCAGTGGTCGCTTCAGACCCTACACTCCTGAAGAGAGGCCAACCACAGCAGCCGGAACAAGCCTGGATAGACTGGTGCGTTCTGAAACAACATAACCAACCACATACTACAGATTACTTAATGTACTTCATCACACAAAATGTGAATGTTCCATATCCCAGAATTTGCAGGGCTGAAACAGATTGCCACCAAACCTTAGGCTGGTGGCAAATCCTCAGATATTGTTTGTTGTATGCTATAAAAAGATTTGTTTCAATCCCCATGAAACTGAAACACAATGAGGAGTATGCTGTCAGTGCCAAGCTGCAGTACAAATCAACACGTTGTCCCTCAACTTGACAAGGTGTAAACTCAGTGTTAACCCACTCCTCAAACTCTGGTCTCTGCAGCCTACAAGTTTGCTTATTTTCCCTATTGCTATAAAATGGTTCAAGGTGCTAAAAAATTGAAATAGTGAAATAGCAACATGTCAGGCTATGGGTTGGATATCATTAAACCATAACATAAGCAGTGTGTCCTTTGACCAATCCATATACCAAATTATAATCCTCTCTTCATTTGGCAAATAGCTTTAAAATCATATATTGTCTTTTTAAATAAAAGGCCCAGTTGATAATCTTCTGCTGTAGAAGTTGTTTGACAGGATTAAAGAGGAAACTATGTGGGAGAAGAGAACCAGATTAGAAGATGGAGAATGTATAGTCCAAATGTAATCTCTAAATATAAGGAAAAAACATATTAAATTCACTAAACTGGCTCTATGAAACATGACAAGAGCCTTTGCAATGTCCTTATTCATTCCTGGATTCAACCCATATTTACATACAGTGCTGTTTAAAAAGATCAAATCAAACCACCATCTTTGCTTCATAACATACATCTAAAAAGTACAATAGAAAAAGATTACTAAAAAGGTGAAAGCATCTTACATCGTAAGAGATAAGAAAATGTCTTCTAAGAAAGGTGAGTTACTTACTCACTAGATCACACACTCATCTTTTCTGTGTCTGAATTTCCATGTGTAAATGTATGCATATCTGATATATCTGTAAGTGTTTAAGTGATTATGTATATCTTGCTAAAGCAAGCTGATTGCATTGAATGAAACTACTGTAATTACACTAATTTTCCATATGACGCTGCTGTTTGTATGCAGGTCACAATCTTTGCATGGATCAGTCGTGGCAGCAGATTTTTAAACTGATTTCACAGAAATAAATTGGTGTGGATACAAATGTTTGAGGTACTAAATCTCATGGTCAGATGAGGCTGGTGGATATAATATTTAAGCAAGACCATTTATCATTAAATGTTTTGCTTCACTAACTAATAGACATTCTTTTGCTGCTATTCTCTCTCTCAGTCTCACAATTTCTCCGATGTCCAATTAAATCTCTTTCTTCTTCATTTCTCTGCTGCTCCCAGAGGGTTGTGTGGAGGACAATGCAACACAGCGTAAGCCTTCATTCCTCCTCTTACTTTCACCATGTCATATGTCTTGTGGTTTTTTAATCAACCTGCCCATAAAGCTCCGCTTCTTTACATTATTCAAAGTAGATATCGATTGCTTGTTTGTGACATGTCTGGCTGTTTATTTATTTGGTTGGATGTTTTGGGGTGTTAAAATCAATCTAGTATAAAATTGAGCTACGCTGGTTAGGTCAATCACTCTATTAGCACTTTCACCGTACTTTTCCAGGATGTTACGATAGTTTCTTGGATTTTGCGTTCACACCAAAAATATCTGGAACTTTTTTCGGGAACCTTTTCACCCCTTTTCAGTCCCTGCTAAAGAGGTGGTACTTTCCTGGGGAGGAAAAGGTTCCAATTTCTAATTGGATGGGCGAATTGCAAACCACGCCCTGTAAAACTCAGAAAAAAGTTTTGTGAAGCCACCATTTGATTTGCTCGCATTATTAGCATTAGCATTAGCCCAGCGCACCAACAGAGAGAGACTAACTTATGGCAACACACAATTAAATGTGGGAGCGCTGGAGTGGTGAGGAGGTGTCGGCGCTTCTGGCGATTTACCCGGGACTTCGGGGGACTCTGGGACTTCGGGTGGCAGTATACGCCGTGAAGTTGTTTGCGGCCTGCCAGTAAACCCAAAGCAGAAGAAGAAGTGACGTCAGCGGCTTCATTTGCGTAATCCTCCCTCAGGGACTTATTCCGGTGTGAACACGATCTACTAGTTAGTTCCGGAACTAAAGAGTTCCGGGGAATTATGTTCCGGGAAATATTCCTGGGAAAAGTACTTGGCGTGAAAGCGCCTCATGATAAGGTTGGAGTTTAAATCTCTACTCAAGTTTCACAAGTTTAAATTTAGCCTTTTTTCTCTTTGAGTTTACTTAAGCTTTAATTCTCACAACACCCAAAAACATGCAGTTCATGTTGATTGGAGACTTTGCAAATATGGCTGCGATCGGCATATCTTAACATCTTAAAGGCGACCTATCAGGCAAAATGCACTTTTTGATGTCTTTTATACATAAATATGTGTCCCCGGTGTGTCAGGGAACTCACAAAGTGTCAGAAAATTCCTCCGTACGAAAATCTCTAAAAACGGGGGTACAACGGAGCTTATCCAGATATGCCATCCGATATGACGTAAATTATGTCATATCGGATGGTGGACCCACGGCACAATCAGAAACGTTGCTGTATCAGAAACAATTCACACCGTGTTTTGGACGTAATAGTCTTTGTTTACATTAGCAAGCATCGCTAACACTCAGAGCTAAGCTGTACTGGAGAGAGCATGTGTAAGAAGCAGGATATAAAAAGTAACTCACCTTGTGGTAAACCCGCAAGAGAGAAACCCTTTGAGCTCCATACTATTTCAGAAATAATCCTTGATCTAATAATCCTTGCGTTTCATCACCGCAGCATTTTAGACAGTATCTGCCAGGTCCCGCATGAGCCGGCATAAGCTCCGTCCCCTCTTATTTGTATTTTTTTCAGTTTAAAACAAAAAAAAGCTTTATACCCAGAATCAGCACTTTTGTTACAGGAAGAGAAATAGAGGGATATAGAATGGGTGTTTGGTTTTTTGACCAAAACACTTCATAGACATGTTTTTTATTTGTTTTTATGTATCTGAAACCTATGCTATTGCCTAAAAATAGCATGATACTGTAGGTGACCTTTAAAGCAGTAATTACCTAGTGAAGAATACTGAGTGTTTCTAAGCGTTTTATCCCAGTGCATGCTGGGACCATCTTGAATTATGGCTGTGATGTAAACGTTAACAGAGTAGGCCTATGCTCTTTTGTTTTTGCCTGTTGTTTTGCATAGATGTTGGTTCATAGATGATCACTATAACTAAGTATGTTTTTAAGGATGGTGTTGAAGCACTATTATAAAGTTATTTTGCAGTTGTCTGTTCATCTATCAAACAATGTGCTAATATTTATGCACATGAAATCAAAGGTCATCATTTCTGTGTACACTTACAATCTGCATGTTATTACAGGAACTGGGACCAAATTCTGCACACATTATGTGAGTGACAGAACGGTCAAATTGTGCAGTCAGTTGTGGGATTGTTCTGAAATCAACTGGTTTTAAAACAAATATTGAATGTCTTCAATGAGTTAAGCCAAGAAGCAAGAGGTTTAGTAAACATGACTGTATTCACATTAAGCACAGGTTTATGAATAATTAATTTCTACTTTGTATCTACAAGGGTATTTCTCTCAAAGCCCTTTGCAGCATGTCTCTTTCTGTTTTCGTGGGATTTGTGCTGACGTATCTCTAACAGCTGTCATTTGCATCTCAAATCAGAAGGGAATTAGATAAAGGTGCTAACATACTATCTAATCATCCTCCTTTTCCAGCTCATTGCTACACAATTTAAATCTGATGGCTCTGTTGTAAAGAGTCCTATTGGTGACAAATGTAAAAATGTGTTTGCTTCATGTCGACAAAATATACTGTAAATACACAGATAGTAGTACTGGTTTAAACAATGAACTATGTTTTTTATGTGCTGTTATTTATGTTTGGCTTGGGCTGTTTTGCTTTGCCTGTTATTTAATCGGAATAACTGGGCTATTCCCCCATACAACATAATCGACATTAATTGAATGATACTGTTTAATGTTTATTAATGGTATTTCCCTACAGGGTTTATAGATAAATGTGTCTTTGTATGGTGCTGATTTATCGCTGGGACTGAATGACCTTCTCCCTTTAATCTTAGAGTAAGAGAGAGCTGTTTCACTATCCTTTTTAGACCCTCCAGAAAAACGCGGGCTAAAATCCTTGATTATGCGATTAAACATTTGTATGTGATTTTACGCAGTGAAATTGCGAAATATGCGGAAAGTTGCGAAAAATAATAGATTTTTTTTAAATATTGGGCACACACACACACACACACACACACACACACACACACACACACACACACACGTTATCTGACCAGCTTCAATCTTGTAGGCTACTCACTTCGTTTCTTGTAGCCCTCGAAAGGGTTTTGGAGGTTGATGCCTCGGTGAACGTGAGTTGTTTGGCTTTCTTGTCCGCAGCAGAAAGCATTTTCGAATGTATCAAAGTGGGTCGTCACCGTCGACTTTNAATTTAAATAGTTTGTATTAGTAAATAATGATGTTCAAAATAAAATAGTCCCTCCGTTGCCTTCTCCACAAAAGGTGGTTGCTACGCAACAACACTAACAGCAAGCGAACATATTAGACAGAGAGCGTTGATCCATTATTTGGCTGTTTATTTACATTAATGTGTATGTTGCTGTTTATTGTGCATCCACTGAAAAACTGTCCAGCATCAGTAGCATGGCTTACGTGGTCACTTGTATAGGTTGAGGTTGTTCTAGGCTGTTGCTTGCCGTGGCGAGAATATTGCTCCACTTTCTCCGGTCCCCGAGATTGGGCTTCCAGTAGCTCTGGAGAGAGCTTTCGCACCTGTGGCCACTAACGGTCATAATTTCTATGCTTTGTTTCAAGACCCGCATCAGAAAGCTTTTGAATGGTGGTACTTTTCCAGTTGGTC
The DNA here is from genome assembly GCF_000735185.1 of Notothenia coriiceps. Taxonomy (NCBI): domain Eukaryota; kingdom Metazoa; phylum Chordata; class Actinopteri; order Perciformes; family Nototheniidae; genus Notothenia; species Notothenia coriiceps. Next base: position 63,872 of record NW_011368320.1, on the reverse strand, counting down.
TACCTGCTCTTCACGTAGCTCTGCATGTCGTAGTTTAGGTGCTTTTTTTTTCTGGAGATAGGCACTGCTCAATCCACTCCTCCATTCTATAGTAAGACCCCCCCGGAGGTCGAAGTTAATCTTAAATGTTTCCATTTTATGCTTTGTAAGTTTGTTTCGTAACGGAAGAAATTTAAATATATTTATAAAACTGACAAGTCAAATCAAGCAATCTGATTGGTCGATAGCGTTTTTGCGGACCTCTTTGATTACAGATTTGAAAACATCGTTGCTTGCTTTAAAAGTAGCACAATTCATTATGTTAAACCTTCAAAAGTATCTAGATATCCTTGCCCTAATGCCAAAGGAACTGCACACTGAATATGTTTTGCCGTTTGATGTATGTCTGGACCGCTGCGTCAAAAAGGAGGGCTTCTGCCCAGCTTCTGCCCCGTTACTTCTCCGCTGCTTTCTTGTTCCAGTTTTCAGCCCAGCGGTATAGCCTACTGTTTTTCTCAGACGCGGAGGGATACTGACTTGTTGTGAAAAGTAACTTACAATTCTACCCGTGGTATACGCTCAGTATATCACGGCTAAGAACCAATCAGATTGCTTGATTTGACTTGTCCGTTTTATAAATATATATATATAGATACCTGATTCATTTATAACTAGGGAGGCTGTGGCTCAGTGGGTAGTGTGCTGGACTTGGAATCAGGGGTTAGCATGTTCGAGTCCCACTGCAGTCAGCATGTCGTTGTGTCCCTGGGCAAGACACTTCATCCGAAATTGCTCCTGTGGGGATTGCCCACAGTACTGAATGTATGTAAGTCGCTTTGGATAAAAACGTCTAACAAGTGACATGTAATGTGTTAACTTGTAATATAGCTTTCTTTACAAATAGTATTTATAACAGGAACGAAAGAGGCAGTAATTCCATTTATTAAGGAGATGATGGTGGATGCATTTTCCACATATTTGATAACTGTTTAAACTGATGCCCTGTTGTCTGTTACATTTTACAAAAGACACATTTGGATGGAAAAAGTGTGTGAAGTTAAAGCTCACAGTAATGTTATCCATGTAACACTTTGAACTATATAAGATAAAGCATTTCATATCAGTTAATATCTAAATCCAATCTGTCTTCCCCCAATTTAAAGTTTTTAAAGGAATTGTAGAATATAATATCTTGTTGTTTGTAGGTTCCTGATCAATGAAGATACATAGTTTGCAAAGGACATCGGCGATAGATAGAGCCACAATATAAAGTATTTTATTAATAAAAGGTTTATTATTACATTTGTATTATTTTCTGTATACAAGAATGTGTAACAAAAGCCAAATAAGCAATCCATTTGAGTCTTTTAAAAATGGTAAGGCATGTCTGCTTGTATAACCATCAACTTCAGTTCCCCCAAAACACTTCAAACAGCGTGCACTGACAGCTCCAAAAATTGTAATGTGCTCCTTAGTTATCTGATTTTGCAAATCACAACAGTACCACACTCACAGCATGTTTTAGCAAAAGTGCAGCAAACGATTAACATCAAATGGAAAAGACCTTGCATAACACGTTTTCTGTAAAAAACCTCAGCCAACCACGATTACATTTTTTTTCCCGTTTTTCAAATGCCAAAGAGAATGAACAGACAAAGAAAACAACAAAAACAAACACAAAAAGCTCCCAGACAAAATTAAGCTAAACAATGAAGCATCTCAGACGATGATACTGAATGTTTGCCTTGTCAGGAGAGAGAGAGGAGAACACAAGGCAGTGAAAATGGCAAACATTCCTCTCGATGTAATGAGAGAAGAGGGTTGTTTGTACTGATACAAGCTCTTTGGGAAATTCAGCTCACTTGTGAAAGAGTGTTTTCTCGATTCACTTTCTTTCCTGTTTTTCAGGAACACCATTAAAGACCTGCCTTATCCTCACTCATCCAAAAACTGTTGTTGCAATCAAAGATCTTGGGGAGTTCTCTCATGGGTGCATTCAATCTTTGTGTGGCTCTAGATGGTTACTGAGTTTCTTACACTTTAGAAAACATAGTTGTTAAGTTTCTGTCTCACTGCTGACCCTGACTCAGAAATGTCTGCCTCCACAAAGTTTTTTTAATACTCGAAAACTGAATGTATCCGACTGCAGTGATATGTAACCTGCTAACCCTCACTTCTAATCAAACTTTTTCTCTTCCTGTCGTGTGCTGTATATTTATTTAACGAATTACAACATCGCTGAAGGATAACAATCATCTGAATTCAAGTCTGTTACTGACAGAATGATTGTAATTTTAAGGGAAACAATATGACACTTGACATGGAAATGTGATACTTGACAATAAATGTGCTGACAAAAAATCTATTTGTGTTAAATGTATCAAATAAAGTGTAGCTGAATTCTCTGAGAACTCTAAACGCCTGAGGCTGAAATTGAATCATCAGTTTGACTCCATGTAACAGAGCATCATTTTTAAATGAAAGCTCTTTTATCTGCTGCTATCCAGGACTGCACTCCTGGGCAGATACATCCAGATCAGGAAAACTGTTGCTGCACATCCTGCCCACTAGCAAGTCTCTTTATTTAATATTTAGCACATTATAAATAGTTAATGCTGGATGTCCATCCCTTCTAACTGCCTCCCATCTGTCTGACCCACTAAGTGAGTTCAGATCAGGATGTGTTTACTGCAACTTCTGTCTGAGTACGGTGGTCGCTCTCTGTGCTCATGCAAAGATGAGCCGGCAGAGGACACACGAGCAATCCAAAAAGTAGATTTTGGGAGGTTGGTAAACTGTTGTTATGTTTTTAGTTTCCCATACACCCCTGGTTCTGTTTTATACACATTTTTAGCTCTAAGGTGCTCAACAGGCTTTCTCTGTCACCCCTCATGTATACACTGACATCTGCATGTGATTGTTCGTCCAAACAGAATGGATTTACAGACCCAGATCTTAAAAATGCTGATTGTATTTTATAACATCCACATTGTGACTGAAAGACTTTGGGACCAATAAGATAAACAATGAGACGAAGTTGACCTCCCCCTTCAGTGGCACTGTTGCGATGCTGACCTGAACCAGCAACGTGTTACCTTGACTGTGTATTCATTTGGATAATTACTTACATTTGTATCTTTATCATTACTGCTGATATGTCACATCTGCACGACGGTAATAATATTTTGGTAGTGATGTCTCTAATGTTATTTTTATACTTGCCCTTCTGAAAGGGAACGTTTTCAAATGTAACTGAATCACCAGAACATTTGAAAAATAAATAGCAAATGCATTCATGTTTCCCTCCACTAATGTCCTGTTGATATTATAAATTGGTTGCAAGTGCTTTATGTTTGTCATAATATATTCCCCAATTTGTTTCAATATCATTGTTTTACCTTTACACTGACCTTTCAACTCAGCCTGAAGTAAATACTATTTAAGTAATATTTCATGTTGGTTTACATTTGTTGCCTGTCCAATATGAATTTTATATAGACAAATTAAATACAGTTTGAGCATAAAAACAAATTAAAATGCATTTTCTATATTTTCATTTAGTGTTCTTTCCTCGGGCGTTGCTTGGAGAGAGGCCTGTCGCCGTGCACATTAAGGTTTACGCACCAGTGATTTAATAATCATGCTGGTTTTGGTACGAGGCTGCTGTTCAGTCACCTTCTCCTGAGGCTGTTTCAGCAGGGAGTAAGGCGAGGGAGGTCAAAATATTTTCCATCTCTTCTGCAGTGGGAGCTTCCTGTGGTGTCGGGGTGTCTTTTGTGAGTCATCTGAAACCACTGAGGGGGGATTTTCTCTCAGGTGCTGTGAAGTGTGTGTGCTGCTGCTGCAAACTTTAGAAATGTGGACATCAGTCCCCTCTTGTTGTTTCTCATTTGAAGGTGAAGTACTGCATTTCACGTAATTTGTGTCTAAGAACATCAGATATCTTTTTCAGATCTCGATGCTGTTTTCACTCGTGTCCCATGCATGCTTTAGTATGCTTTGTGAAATGTTCAGTCTCATTGAGATGCTCAGAGCAGCTGTTCATTGCAGCTGTGGGTTTGTGGAAGCCCCATGTTGAGACAAGAGACTTACTTATTAGCTATGTGAAAGGATTTTAGGTGCTTATGGGCTGATGGGATTTAATCCTCCAAGGCACACTCCAGCACTACGATCGCTGTTCTAAACATTTATGATTGAACAAATATCCCTTTTTTTGTTTGTTTGTGTAACTTCTACATGTCTGGAACCACATTTTCTGTGTGACCTGAGGTCAAGGCCATAGTGTTGTGTTATTGGAGTGCATACAGAGCCAGTTAGAGGTCAAGCCATAGGAGATGAATAGAGGTTATGAATAGTAATCCTAGTTCTAAGATACAGAGCGCTCTAACCTTGGCGCCCTATTTCGTTTAGAGTTGCTGACTTTGTAAATGCTTTTAAAAAACACCTGACCACTTCTATACCCTGCATTATTGGTGGATCCGTTTCAGTGGTCGAACAAGAACATGCACATTTCAGCGTGGTGCACTATAATAGGGCCAGGGCCTGTCAGAGGGCTGAGCTATTACAATTTGTAACATATATGTTGTATAAAGAATTAACATTAATCCTTAGAATAAATAATAAAGCAATGGAGAAAAGAAATAAATGAAAATATCCTTAGAATATACCTAATATTATCACTAATACACGTTTGAGTTCTCTGAGAATTAAAATAATATCTGAACTTTTTAGGTGTATGTTAAGTACCCAAACAGAAGAGAGTAAATCAGGTAACTGTATAGCGTTAGCAGGCAATTGTTGTATAATGGCTCACAATAACTTTCCTGTTTATTTTTAAATTGTTCAGGTGATCCAATAACTCGTTAAAACAAATAACACATTTATAATTAAACAAATGGAGCTGTTAACTAAACCAGCAAGATTACATTACAGTACCTTCCAATGAAATATATACTGCAACTGTGTATAAGTACAATACAATCAGTTATATGATCTGAAAATATAGGTCTTCTGTCTCTATGGGATGGATGTTTCCTGTAGCTTATAAACGTATGAAGCCGAGAAAAATAATCTGTGCAAAGTAGTTCTCTCTGTGCAATACATTAGCACTTTCAAGAATTAATCAAATGTGCAACTCTAAAGTGGCTGTAAGAACTGCTGCTCCCTGAAGTCACACTGATATGACCAAACAGGAAACCAGGTGAACTGCTAGCTCTGTACAATCCTGTACCAACCAAGCCCAAACTGTGTAGCCTGCATAAATAAAACAAAACATGTTTTTGTCAGTTAACATAATGTCCATGCATGCACACAGTTAGACTTTCTCCATTTGTCTGAGGGGGAAAAGACTTGTAGGACAAATTGGGTGTTGTCTTGTTGTCACAACTTCATCATACAAAAGGAAACAATTAAAAATAAATGTCCCTTGATCTGAAAAATCAGAGCTGTTGTGTTTTAGAAGTATGTTATTTAAAACGCACTTTAGAATAATGAGAAAACCCCACCTTTTCTTTTTTTAAGAGATGTTAAAGCTGGTTCAGTGACGGCACCAAGCATTCTTTGGGGGACGAGCAGGATGCTGCGCTGCACTCACTTCCTGTTCTACCACACCACAATAAGCCACTCTCCACAGGTTTCCAGAAGGTTCTACATGTCCAGTGAGGGAACAGCAGTAGAACTTGCTGTTAAACATACTGTATGTAACAGCAGACAAGTCAGTGATCAGGCCACACTCGTGTATTATCTCCATTGAGTCTGCATTGCCCCCAGTGGGAGTGTGAGGGCGGCCACCACCAGCACTAGGGAGGGTCCGCTGGAAAAGGACTTTCCTGCCGCCGCTGCTGCTGCTGCACGTTCATCGCTTCTGTCTGCTCCAATCACAGGAGCCTCTGTTGCAACAAAAACAAACTCTGTTGTGCAGCCATCAGAGCAGCCGCTGCCACTGCCAGAAGTACTGCCTTCATCGCCTGCAGCAACAAAATCACAAAAGTTAGAATTGAATTTAAATATTTTGTCACAACAACTATTATCTGATCCATGGCAAAGGGAAAGCAAAAAAGCTCAGGTAACAAAAGAAATCGGCCCGAGAAACTCACAAGACTTACATTAATACTCATTTGGCTTATTTCAATTGACTGTATAGTTTTGTTACCTTTTTAGGAAACACAACAATAACCATCATTAATAAATTGTTTATAGTTAAGTAATCTGTTAAAAAGATAACTAATAAGGCATACTGATTATTAGTGACTCTATGATGTATGTAAAAGTCGTACAAATAAATTAAATATAATCAAATATTTGCTAATGATAACCAAATGATTCTATAAACATTACATAGATAGATGAACCACATTTTTATAACACTTAGTTCATGGTTATAGTTGGTTTGTAGATCGTCTATACACTTTTTTATAATAGCTAATAGAAATGACTTGCAGGTAAAATAAAACTGCAAGGAAAAATCACACTAATATTAGACTGCTGATGAATAAGGGCTGAAATGGGTTGGGATTTCAAATGTTCTTATGTACTTTTTGAAGCACCTCGTGTTTGACAATGGATGTGTTAAAATACTGAGGCTGCATATGTTCAGCACCCAACTTCTCAGAGATAATGGTGATTGAGTAAGCTTTCAAGGGAACTTTTATCAAAATGAATTGACGTCACTGCAAATGTTCTGTTTGTCATAAGTGCTGGTGTGACCGGGCCTTCACAGGTTAAGGAGCAATAAGTGAATGATTAGCTGCTATAAATAGCAGAGCACAAGTAGATCTTAAGGAAAAGCGCTTGATAAATGTAATGTATTATTATTATTATCATTAATACAAGGATTGAATCTGCTTCTGTGAGATGTGAACCTATTCAACATATTCAGTGCCTGCAGTACTAGGTTCCTGGTGACAAGGAAAACACAATTGCTAACAGAAAAACAAACATGACAGTGACAAAAATGGAGTTGACAAACAAAGGTTAGTGGCAGTAGACTCACAGAGCCAGATTTTATTTGAAGCTATGAAAATCTTCAATCTTGTCAGCTGTATGGGATCCCCATAATCAGGACGAGGGAATGGTTTCTGTCATGGCAGCATTGCAGATGTACATCTTCCTAAATAGCCTTGCTTGTCTGTCATTTCATGTGTCACCTCCGTACCTACGGCTATTTATTCTCCTAATAATGTCAGTCTTGCCTCAGTGCAACGCTGGTGCATCCAGTGGAGTTTTATGATGAGTTGCAACATGAATGACATCCGAGATCTTATTTCGGTACCGTTTATACTTCTGCAGGGGTATTTGTGTGTGTGTGTGTGTGTGTGTGTGTGTGTGTGTGTGTGTGTGTGTGTGTGTGTGTGTGTGTGTGTGTGTGTGTGTGTGTGTGTGTGTGTGTGTATAGTGTGATCCAAATCAACCAACATGCAGTGAAAGAAACTTTTCTCTCTGTTTTTTACTTCAAAATATTATTATTATCTTGTCTTCACCTGCATTTGCAAACACCCAAGATATTGGAGAACTTACTTGAGTCTTGGAAGTAGATGTCATTGCCGTTGTAGGCGTTCTTTAGCTTGTTGGTCATGACACGTAGAGCCATGATCTGCTGTCGTATCAGTGTGTCCGGCCTGGTGATGTCCACATCCACCTCTGGGTTGCTCACCTGGTTGGTAAGACCCTCCCCCACGACTTCAGGAAAATATCTGGACACAATGACACAGGAACAAACTGAATCACCTAATATCTCCTTGTCGTATTGGCACTGAAGGCACTATCAAAATGGAAATATTTTCTAGATGTTATTTTGAGTTTGGGCCTCCCCTCAGCTTGAAAGCTTGAAAAAAGGCATCCCCCCTTCCTGCTTGTTTACCTGCTTTCTTTCACTCAATTCCTGGATAAATATTGGATCATGATTATGTTATTTGTTTCCATAGACACTCAATAATTGAGTTTGAATATCTCTAAGGCATTCAATGATTTCTGACTCTGTGAAAGTAGGGAACCGTTAAATCTCTGAAATATCTCCAACAAAATCACATGCATTTAGGCAATTCTATTGATCTCATGATAGGTAATCCAATATTCATACTGAGTTAAGCCTCCCTGAGGAGGTCTCTATCGTGCTTTAAAAACCTCAAGTTTAGTAAATTATGCATCAGAACTAAAAAACTATGTATGATAGTAGAATACAAATATGCAGACAACAACCTTTCCACATTTGCTTAATTTGCTATCTATCAGGCTAACAAGCAGCATCAGTGACAGTGAAGGCCTATTACTGTATGGTGGCTGACAGATCTACACACTGCAACTTTAGAGAATATGAAAATGGTGGTGAGGATGTTGTCTTTATGTACATGTGTTTTGAATACTTATATGTGTTTTCTTAAATTGCTGTGTTGTGCTCTATCTTCCACCAATGCAATCAGTTGATTTAACCTCTTGTGCGGACATTGTGTCCCTCTCTGTGTGTGACTAGTTCTTTGAATGTTTGCTTACTCCACCACACCACAAATAAAACATCTCTACAAATGGTGAAACATATGTGAATATTGATATATGATCTCGGTGTAAAAGCCTAAGAACCCATAAAGTAGACCAACTAAACCAAAATTACAAGAGCTACTCTTTTTATTGAAGGATGCTAAAATCAGGCAACACATAAGTGTGTAAAAGGTCTCTATGGTCTCCTTCATATTGGGAGTGGTTTCACTTTACTTTAGAGAGCCCTTTACGTGCCTGATGCCCACAAATAAATAGTGTGTGTGTTAATAAATAAATAACAAATACTTCAACTGCTGTGCAATGAAAACAATGCAAGTCACCGAGGTGTCAACATTGACCGCCCACACCTTTAGTAATTCCTACAAAGCCACTTCCCCACAATCATCATAATAAATGTAAACAACGTACATGGCAATTGTTAGTACTCAAAGCTCTCAAGCTATAGCAGCGTATTAGAGTCCTGCCACAGTAACAGATATCAGATATTTTTTGCTCATTTCATCTATTGATTGCAGTCGGGTAGGAAAGAGTATTTCAATAAATATAGCAGCCTTGGCTTTTCACTAGTTTTGTATTTAATTTGATACTGTCTATACAAAGTCAAGTGTGCATAGTTTGTTTTTAAGGAATAAGAAAATCCGATGATATCATAACAAACTTCCTTCAGGGTCTGACATTTTATCATCTCTGGTAATCAACTTACCTGCAAGATTTAGAGCTTAAAATGTTACTGGCACAAACAAGATAAATAACATGCCTTTTATAGCACCATCTGGTGATTTTATTACTTGGAGTAGTCCAGAGTGATGGGGTGATATATTTCCTCTGCCAACTTCTCTGGTTCACTGTTGGACTCGCTGTCCAATCTACTGTATGGCTCGGAGACTCTCTACAGGCTGCGGTGGTGATAAGAGGTGTTGGAAACTCCACAGTCCTCTGGGTATTAGAGCCTCGGAGCTTATATATAGAGGTTCTCCATATGCACTAACCATTGTGCTCACAGAGAGAGTGTTAATCTGGGAATACAGTGTGGTTATTTTAATCCCTGGCAGGCAGAATGTGATAACCGTAGAGTGGGGGGAATTTGCCGTGGTTATACTGAGAAGCAGAAGTCCTCACCTGCCCTTCGTGTGGCTGTTCCAGCACTGATCCTCGTCAGACTCTGTCAGCTTGCCCTTGGCACAGATGTCATCAGGCAGGTTGGACCAAAACCTCTTGGACTCCTTTAACTTCTCTTTGATGTCAATCACCTGCCATAGGCCAAAACAGAAATATTATATATTAGGGTTGATCGTTTCTGTATTTTACAGGCTGAGAAGTCAGGGTGAGAAGCGATTCAACTCCATTTGTCCTATATAACACAAAAGTACACACAACCGTATGCAGTTCACAGAATATTAAATTGTTTCCACTACCGTTAGTGAACTTAATTTGTAATGTATTAATATTTGCTATGGTAAAACAAAATAAACTATCTCAGTGATACAGAAATAAACGATAAACCAAACAGTAATACAGCAGCCTCCATTAGCTCTATCTCTTTAAATATATGCGTGACAAATCACGATTTACATTTTTTTTTGTGGAGGCTAAAGTTTGTGCATTTGAACCCCCCCTTCTGGTCATTTATCCCACCCAGAGTGAACTGCTGTTGGACTGCCTGGGGTTTCTTTTTCTTACAATTTTGCGTGCTGTCCACTTCTATCCATATTGCGCTCATCTCTGATTCATACAAGACAGGCTTGGGCTTTGGAATTTGATATTTGGCATGAGTGGTCACCCCCGACTGATTCCATCTGGACTCAGCAAGAAGTTTGAGCAGACAAACAGGCGGAAAAAATAACAGCATGAGGCTTCAGTGTGAACAGAAGAATCCACTGTCGCTTTTTTAGTTTTTATATAGTTATTAACAATGATGAAGACGGAGATCACGATAGCTTAACTGATCTCAATATAAGGTATTCATTTAGTAATGAAATCAGGTAATCTTTCTAAGTATGCATTACATGTGTAAACACTGAGCCTCTGTTACAGGAGAGAAGTATGACATACAGTACAGAGCCTGGACATTCATTCAAAGAGAGTGTTGTGAGATCCAATTGAAGATTTATACACTTACAGAGTTCAAAATTATAGGAAGTAATATCATTCACAGAGAGTTAAATGAGAAGCCTTAACACAAAGAAAAAAACATGCAATCTTCTGCTTTAAAACTCAAAACAAATACACATACAAAATCCACAGATTAGAAATCCTGCATCCATAAAACAGAGAGGCTTGACAAGCGATGTATTCATTGTGGGTTTATGCTTGTGTGTGTGTTTAAATGTATTTTGGCAAAAAACAACACTATTGATGTTTCAAGACCTTCTCTGTGAAATTCTATTGCTTTCAACAGTGTTTCAATGGTTTCTTTCAATTGTTTTGGACGTGAACCAATTTCAGCAGTTTCATTCTTCAAGGCTCTGAAAAGCTTAGACTGCTAAAGTATTTCTCATACAATTCATACCGAAGTATTTCAAAAAGAAAATGTGATTAAATGCTGAGCCCAATGCCTTTATTCTCAATCTCAGTAATATTCAGGCAAAGTTGCATAAGTAAACAGATATATGTTACTTTAGAGGAGAAACCATGTGATTTTAATATTTATTATTATCTGTGCAGAGGTTCTCCGGTCTGGCAACAATCTTTGAAATAAACATTTGAAATTGTTTATTGGTTAAAACACAGGTGAGAAAATAGAGCTGCCATTGTATCCAAGATTCTGACACATTAATCAGCTTGTTTGTATCAATACAGTAGATGCCTGTTCCTCTGGTCCATTCCACCTCAGTAGAGGTGAAATATACATTTTCAGCTTCAAATGGTATTGTTGAGTTTATTTATAAGACTATAAATAAACTATGTTTGCCTTAGGATTACATGGATGAAAAAACCTAAAAAAAGTGCTATGGGTAAAATCATACCAGCTACTGAGCTTGCATCTACAGTAGACCAGGGGTGTCCAAACCGTTTTCACTGAGAGCCTCTCACTAGAGGTGAGGTATATTGCATCATAAGTTAAGTTATAAGTATGCAAAATCAATCAAATATAGGTAACTTTGCTTGATAATTGAATATGCTTAAAGAAACAAACAGCCTACTGTACATCACAGCTTTCCATAAAGTCAGTTATAAAAAGTGCAGTTCATTCCTTAAAACAGAAGCCTCAGATTGCTTATATTTAGGGGAAATATGAATACATTATTGGGCTTTTTTTTTTAAATCGATTAAGATTGGTTAGAAATTTTTTTTTCAACTTTAATTGACTGCATTTATTTGAAAATGGGGCTTATCAACACATGAATACAACTGTGTAATATATCTCATATATATTTAAGAAGTACAATATAAATCAAGCACACATTTCAGGTGGTGGCCATATTCCATTATACTTTTAGAATAAGCTGAGGGCCAATTTAAAATGGACAACGGGCCGCAATTGGCCTCCAGGCCGTAGTTTGGACACCCCTGATATAAACAGATGCATCCAACCAGACAACATGTGCTGATGAAGACTGTGCGATAAGGTTAAAAGTTCCAGAAAAAGATACAAATTAAATCTTGAATTATGATTCCTTAGTCAAACTATTATTTCCAAGGTCAAGAAAGAGCTAAGGTTTAAGATTTCATATATACAGCAGCAATAATTCATTAAAAGACCAGTCTATAATAACAAGGTACAGGCTACAGCAGCATTTTATATTAAACCTTTCTGCAGCAAATACAAAGATGTTTTAAACACCCACTCTTTTTGTGTGGCGATCATATGAATCTATTCACATACTCTATCTATATATTCCAGACACTTTGCCAGATGTACTGCATATTTTAAACAGTCCAGGGAATTAAACGTGTTATCATTTAGACATCCCATTAGAAGGATTCATACATCTTTCAACAGTGGTTAACTGTTCTGTGCAACGTTTTACACATGAGCCTTATCAGCTGATCAGGAACAATTATTTTTGCTAAAAATCAGACTGATTTGAATTAACTGTGTTCCCCTGAGTTGCAGCTATGCCCCTGTTTTATAATTCATGTTCATCAATGATTTGGAATAGAATATCGACAAAAAAAGCACTCAAATTCTTTGCCATGTATTCTGAACAGCTGTAGGAAACAGTATTTATTATCTGTACGTTTCAAGAGCTTATTATAAGTGACTTTGAAAACCAATGGGTCTCTGATTTCACACAGAAGTAAACAAAAGCTCTCTTTTCTAACAATTGATATCAAGTTTATCTGCTGAATTAAAAAAAAATCCAGTTTTTAGCAGATGTTGAAGCTAAAGTTGGCTTTATATTACCTTTTTGAGTTATCTGAAGACTGTCTACAGCTGAACCATACAAATGGGTCCTTAATATGCACACTGGAGCAAGGCTGCAGTAGATGGTCCAAGTAAAATAGACTAAAAAAGGAGCTCCACTGTTATTGCAAGAGAGATATTCAGATTAACTATTAAAGTTGATTTTAATTTAAAGTTATGGTCGATTTCATCTGGATTGTTTGTACACTTTACAATAAGACTACCCTTATAAAGGATTCATAAAGGGTTTATAATTAGGTTATTAATTAGGTTGTAAACACTTTATTAATCATTAAGAACCATTTATAAACCAGTTCTAACATAGTTTTCATACATCAACACAGGCTCACTATTTGGCAAGATGACTAAGTCTTATATTGGCTACCCTAGCTTACTTCGTCTTCTTCATCAGCCAGCATCCTTGGTATCTGTTGTTCACTGAGTTGATTCCCCCCCTTCCATCTTGATGTTTCTTGGCATCTCTTTATGACCATTTATTTACGAGTTACTAACATTTAAGAACTTCCAAAAGGGAGCCTTATTGTAAAGTGTTAAAAACACATTCCCATTTATTAATGAGTTACTACCATTTATAATAGGCCTTAGCAGGAGATACATTTGGGGCCCACTATTTGGCAAGCCACCGGTCACAGGTGCCCTGTTTATTCATGGTCTTAGTAAAAGCTTATTAATGATTTATAAAGGTTCACAACCTAAGTAATAAAAGAATTACAAGCTATTTGTAAACCCTTTATAACGGCCCCTACACACTGCGGCGTGCGTTGTCGCTTGCCGGCGGGGGGGGCTGAAACTCGACCAACAACCAATCACATGAATCTCCCGCCCCAGAGACACAAGCACGCCGTTTGATTGGCTAGAGCTTGTACTGGCATATGATTGGATTGGCTGACGCCTCCGTCGAGACGTCGAAAGTAGAACATTGCTCTACTTTTGCAGCGAGCACCGCGAGAGAAGCTACGCTTTGCTCCCACAATGCAGTTCGGCGAATCGTGACGTCACCCCATTCAAAGTGAATGGGCAGAACCGTTGAGGCGGCAACGCACGCCGCCGTGTGTAGGGGCCGTAAGGGTAGTCTTATTGTAAAGTGGTACCTTACACATGTCTGCTTTGCCTTTTCTACATAACTCATACAATGAATGCAGTGTTGATTATTTAGCATGCATGGAGTTGAATCTGTAAGTCACAGGTGCACTCAGCATCTTGAAGCGCCTCGCTCTGTGGTCAGTGAATAGTTGAGGATGCTGGAGCGACTGCTCTGCTGATGGAGTCTTGTGGAGAGACAGTCGAGAGAGAGCTGGAGCTATCAGGTTGGCACTCCCAAGCCTAAGGTAATAACCCAGTGAGCAGCAACATTTCTTTATATTGGCTTTGGCTGTGGGCCACAGCAGCCTGGGATTCATTCAATAAAGCCCTTGCTGAATAGAGTAAACACCTCATACAGTATAAATGTACTCTGCTCCTTGAGGGGGTTGAGAATTTGACAGGATATTTAACTACTTCCCATTATGCTAAATATTTGACACATCTGCAAGTGCCAGCTGTTGTTCTAAAAAAATATCACTCACTGACATAACAAATTAAATTAGTAATAGGTGGGAAAGGGAGTGGTCAAACCTGTGGCTCCTTAAAGACCCCTTCTTCTATTTAGAGAACCATCTACCTTGATTCCTGGACTCTGAGACATTCTACAAACTGAATGATTTTAAAAATAATTCATTGGATTTACATATTTTAATGGATCATCTTTTCATTCCATTTGCTAAGCTTATTTGTATTGGACTTCAACTCTCAATTTTCTACATTAGTACTGGATCCGTTATAATCCTATTGTAGAATCATAATCCCGTTGCTGCACATTGTATTTCTACGAGCTGCTACAACTTATTTTCATTTTTTGCAATTGCCAGTTTCTCACCTACAGGTCCTACTGCCCTCCAACTAATGAAGATACATCATACTTTTAATTTCTCTTCCTGAGGTTTTTTCCACTTATATACAAAATATTTACTTTCAGATCTTTCTCTGGGTTGGGTACGCTTGTGAAAAAGCCTATCAAAATGTCTATGATAATGGCATGAACAAACACACTTGACCTCAAATAACTTATAAGAGTTATTACCCTATAATGAGTTAAAACAAATTGGTATGTTGCTTCACAGATAATGGGACAGCTTCCTGGGCAATATTTGACTCCATTGGATATGTCTTTTAATACAAATAATATGTTCCCTTTGAATAAGATCACTTAACTTTACATTCTTGCTAAAATAGGTTAACCTCATTGAGGCTGTTTCAGCTTCAAGATTTTCCTTTTGTTTTTAGTTGATGTCCTAAGTGTACTTGGATTCTTTGTTCTTTTATTCAGAAATAAACCAAATACCACCCCCAGCAATACATACATCCATTCTTTGGCTTCTAAAAATGAATGATCCTGAGAACAAAAAAAAATTGTTTTCCTACCCTCTAGTTACAGTTGAAACAGTGATACTCAATCAAAGTGGCAGTTGAAAACAGTAATAGCCCAAAATAAAAGGCACACGCACACCCACACACACAACCCTCATCATGTCCTAGCGACGCTGGGGATTTTGAAGAGTGTATACAGTGAAGCCTCGGGTCTTAACAGGACATGAAAGGGCCTCAACCAACAGGAGGCCACTGCAGGGGACTGCCCTCACATTTGATGTGGTAATCCTGTCATGGAGACACCAAAGCTGGTTAGGTTTAACACATAATGGTGTGGCTGTGATTCACGATGGCCCAAGGCATGGTCGCACTCACAAAAAAATACGTATCAGATCAGAATGTGTTATTATACTTGAGCTTTAACCATGTTAATGCTCTTTTCTGCAAACAGTATTTTTTAGGTGGTCGGGACCTTCGGCACGTTCATGAGCTTTTAATGGCAATGTGGAAAGAATAGGGTGCTGTGATTTTTTGCTCAAAGTGTTTAAAACCAGTTAAGCCCCAGGCCCCCGGTACCAGGGGCAAAACGCAACATCTCGCAAGAAACATCGTCCTAGGGCTTCTTAACATTTAACAAACTATGAATGTGTCACGGGAAGAAACTCAGCTATCAGACAATATTAACAATGTTTAGCTAAACGAAACACAAGGGTAATAACAAGCCTCTGAATTAGCCCTGAGCGAAAAAATGCTACAAAACTCACAGTAGAAATACTTTATTACTAATCGGATCTGCACAAATAAGATATCAGCTAGCAAGCTGAGATTCAACAGATTCCAGAAATATAAGTATCATCACTGAGCAACCAGAACTCGCGGCAGGGGAAGCAAACCCAGACAACACACAACGTAGCCTTACGGGACCAAAATGGAAAATAAGTCTTACCGTTGCTCTTTTCTGATCAAAAGTTGTGTTCAATGGCATTAAAACGATAAAAACGCTGCTGAAGGTTAATCCAATGTGTCTGCGTCACTTTGAAATGATTACTGATAATCCATCGTCATATTTATGGCAAAAACTGAGTTTTCATATATAGCTGCTTTGATAGCTACAAGAGTGTATGACAGCTTCCGGTTTTGGGCATTCATCACTCATTCACCAATGGGCAATGTTTAGATGGATTTTAGGAACTTCCCATCGATTCCATTGGCTCTAACGGTTAAAAAGAGGTGTCAATCATCAAAATCGACCTCTGGGTTCCAGAGATATGGAAAATGCACCCAAATGACCCCAGAAGTGTTTTTTTTTGCTAAGTCTCTCTAAAAGATTTCACTTGTTTGGCATCAATCTTGATACTTATCTTGGGTACTTATTATATGTTATAGTTGTTTGGATTCCTAAAGCTTTTAGTCTACTATCCCATCATTGGTGGTTTTCACTATAACTAATGTTTTGTTTTGGACGGACACTTCAATTTACATTTTTTTTACTATGTTCCATCTGAATTTATTTAAAATAAAAAAATTCTATATTGATTCTGACTTTTCTACATCCAACTCACAGGTTTATCATTGCTTTGAGAACAAATATTATTAATTTACCCCTTTTAGAAGTGAAGATATAGTCATTTGTTCTGGGAATGTCATTTTCGAGCCTGAGACCTTAAAAACAGGCTTGGGGCTTAACTGGTTACAACTCGTTGAGAGCTGTTTTCACGATGTTGTTTCAATTTTTTTAGTCAGCAATGTATTTCCATTACGTTCCAAACACGAATTTAGAAAAATGCACATTTGCAAAGTGCCCTAACAGGTTCTTCCTTGGTCCATGCGACTACCTTCTACCAAGTTTCATGAAAAGCAGTTTTCCCTTATGTCTGCTTAAAGACAAGCAGACTAACTTAGCTGAATACACAACCTCCTCTTTGGCTGAGGTAACAAACATGCCTCTGAGTGTACATAACAGTTTGTTCCATATGTATAGCATTGTGTGAAGTTTACATAAACTGTGTCAAGAGTTCAGTATCAACACAGCCTATTCTCGCTACAGCAGTAAACAAACACTAGTTCATACATAAATGCAAACATATACAAAAGCACACACACACTGGACTGAGGGTGAATTGTGAAGACAAATGTCTAACCATGACTCTTAACATGAGCGCCCAGGGCAGTAAGTCTGACTCCAGCAAGAACATTTTCTGCTTCCACGGCATCTGTGCAGCTTCTGCAGCCGCAGGGCTAGCTGCAGCCAAAGCTTCAGCGTCTCTCTGCGTCTCACAGTTACTCCAGAGTTCACTGTTGCACTGCCTAACAAGAACCTCTAAATTTCAGATAATTTAAAGTCATTAATAAATTAAAGTCATTGGTGGAAGCAATTGAGGAACAGTAAACAGATTTGCAGCTATTTGTCTTCCAATTTGCAGTTATACACTACGTTGCCAGTTTAGTAGTTACACAAAGCTAAAAATGCTGTCGACTACAGGACAATCGGTTCAACAAGACCAACTGCTGCATCAAAAAGGATCACACAGTTGAATAAATGCATCTCTAAAACAGTCTCAGTCATAACTGAACATAAAATCCTTAATGAAGAGGATTCACTGCAGGATCTGAAGCATTGTTTAAACACATCGTCACTATTAACAATGCACATCACATATAAGCCACTAAAAAAGGCACAAAACAATGTGATCCACCATGACTCACTGTGTAAACAGATGTATAAGTGAAAAGCTCACAGTTCTATACAGTAGCTAGACCTATATTCACGATCATATCTGAACTAATCATTGAGAGCGCTGTAGGTCACTGTAATCATTCCTCTCATTCATGTTCATATCTTTTCAGAGGAAGCATGGAGACAATGGATGATAACAGTTCATTTTTAACTCACATGCACATGGCACAAGAGACAGTTGTGGCCACATCTTACTGACCTGACTGTATCATAACATCCTGGATCAAGCTAACACACTTGAGGGATTTGGGACATCGCACATGAATTCTCTTGGTTAAGAGGAGCTGCGCTTACATCAAAGATGCTTGATGTTCCCTGATATTCAATGCCTAGATAAGTCACCATTATTGATGCTGCTGCTGTTTACATTCCTCCTGTTGAAAAATCAAACATGCAGTAAAGGAATGGACTTCTCTTTATTCTAGCGTAGAATAAATGGTCTATAGTCTAGACTACAAATGCATTTTGTTATGTAACCCTGTTTTTCAGATCAGAATAACAACGCTGATCTTTGAATATTGAAAGAATTTCTTGGATATAACTGAACATATCATTTAATAGTGTTTACTGTTAAGAGTTTGCTGTTCAAAATACATACAGAATTATCTTTTTTGAGATTGGGTGAATCTAACACTTTCATTAAAATTATTTTTGCCCTGTCACTCAGGATATTCAAGCTTCAGACCCACTTATTCGTAACCTATGATGTGCATTTCATATTTATTTTATGAACATGTGGCAAATACAAACAGGGCCTGTGAAACAAATAAATCAACAATATCTTCAAGATCTGCAGTTTGAATTTGACATTTTAAAATGGTTTAAAGTTCAGGTGAAACTAATCACATTAACAAGGACTTGGTTCCATTGTTGCAGTAAGATATTTCAGTGAATCAGCATGCACAATACTTAAAGGGGACCTATTATGCAAAATCCACTTTTTCATACATAAACATGTGTCCCCCTCTGTGTAAAGACAAAAACGATTCGCTCACTTTTTGTCCTGGACCATTTATATAAAAACCTGTCTGAAAATGAGCTGATCAGATTTTGGACCCTTTATGTAACCATTAGCCAATAACCAACCAGGTAACCCCCCCCCCACCTTATCACCTGAATCTCCTCCTAGAGCACCATTGTGTTCTTTTTAACCAAATATCTCTCAGAGAGGCGTGGGGAGTGGCTCCTTATTTTTTATCTAAATTAAAAGACAGAGAATCAGCACTTTTGAAACAGGGCTGAAACAGAGGGGATTATGGGATGCTGCAATGTCTGTTTGGTACAATCTGTTTGGTATTTCGAGCCAAACACTTCAGAGACATGTTTTGTATATAACTGAGAACTATAATATATTGATGAAAAACAGTATAATAGGGAACCTTTAACATCAATAGAAGGCATAAACCATGAAATACAATAGACCGGTACATTTCCTACTACGACATGTCAAAATGTCTGATGTAAAAAAAGTCTAAAGCTGAAATGACTGAAAACAAAATACACACAAGCGCAGTATTACCATTTAAATATATTCCATCCTTTCTTTTGTTTACTGCCTGAATCTAATGTATTCTTACACAGCTTCATCCCAGCCCATCCCGGAGTCTTAGAGGTGGGGTCAAGTGCTTGTTGATCTATCCGAGCGCGTAGGGCACCCTTTCAGCTAAGCATGTTAATGTAGGTCCAGTCATTTTAATTAGGACTTCCACAGGTCATATACAGCGGCTTCAGCTACAAATGACAGCCATACATTTGACTCTAGAAAGCTCCAGCTGCTTTACACTTAGCAGTAAGCGGACTTGATTATACATACAAGACAGCAAATCAGACAGAACTTGCATGCTTATTTAAAGTCCAGCTTCTCGTTATGATCACTTATAGGTTTTTGTCTTGGCATATCAAAAGTCCTATCTTATAAGAATGCTGTTGCTATAGCATACTGAAGCACAATATAATCACTGCTTACGCTTCTGTTAACTACAGTGATTGTCTGCCATAGAACACATCTTAATCGATTCCACAAACGCAATGTGATCCACTATGAGTCACTATGTTTGAGAAGAAAGCATTAAGCAGAGCAAAGGCATGCACGGGAAGCATGTCCTTCAAATGAAATGACTCATACAGCATCTTGAAATAAGTAATAATAAAGAAGGAAAACAAGAAAACAAGGAAATATTTTGTTGATGTTCTTGTTCTCTTTGGAATTTAATAGTTTTCTTTAAAAGTTTTAAAACAATAACATTTAGAACAGCAGATGACAAAGTAGTTATATTGTAGCATAGTTGTAAGACTGTTGCACAAATCAGCCTTCACCTGTTTACAAACTCAAATAAAAAAAATCTGAGTGGCCACCGATCTGAGTCTATAATGGAACAACCACACAATTTGATCTCAGTGTGTTCTGGCTCATGTTGATTTAAAGCCCTGAAAGGGTTTTAAATACTGAAAATACAATTTAAATCAAAACCGATTTTCAGAGGAAGCCAGTGTCGGAAGACCAGAAGAAAGTTAATGTGTTTCGTCACTCTCACTCACACTAGACACAGTAAATATACCTGCTGCTACTGAGTTTGGAGGTCAGTGCCTATAATCTTAGAAGCTGTATTTGTGTTTTAGTATGGGTTTTACTCTCTAGTTTGAAAAGATTTTGACTCAATAGTCAAATAAAACAATGTGACTTAATTAACTTCTGATCACCAATAAGGATTTATTGCATGTCATTCCTTCTATCTTCCCGATTCAACACTATCACTTCAATAAAGGCACTGGTGGCCTGAACAAATATTTAAATGTTGTATTGATTTAAATGTGTTAGAAGTTATGGTTTGTTTGCTTGAGTTGCTTAGCACCTGTTTATCACATATAATCAAATAATACTATTTCTATAAAGTAAATCATAAAGCACTGAATGTTGAATAATTTCTAGCAAGACTTATCGGGGAAGAGCATGCAACATATTGCTGTTTAGCATTCGTACTGGATGTCCCAAGCTTAAAGGGTAAAGGCCAATCTTTTTGATAGGAATATCTGTGACCTCAGAGTAGATCAGCGTGTAATTGTCAGTGAGGACACGTGAACAACAGCCTTGAGTAGGTTCAAAGCCCGTGGGATGAAGAAATACGATCTGCAGAGCTGGACTGTATAGCTGCAACATTTAAAAGGTAAAAAGCTATCTATATTCTGTGTTATTTTTCAGCGAGGACTATTGGTCTCTTTGTAATTTGGTTTCTTTTTTAAAAGGCAGGGGACTCCTTGGTGTTTGTATCTGAGAAGAAATGGGGTTTTATCTCCCTGATTTAATGTTTCTCTCTGTGGAGTCACTAATAATCATAGCTGATGGCCAGGATGATAGATGCTTTGCCTCTAACCAGCGCTTAGAAGCAGGATATTATAACTAGCTCATGCTATGACAGGAGCAAGGTAGCAGCGAGAGCCAAGGTAAAAGAGCTGAAGAGCTTGAAAGTCTCTTGTGAGAATATGAAATGTGTTTTGCACTTAGATTTTCAGAGGCGGAGGGGATGGAAAGTGGAACCCTGCTTCTGAAGTGTCACGGCGCGAACAGGAGCTACATAACTGGACCTTGATGTTTCAGATTCACAAGAGCAGAGATCACAACCAGATGTGGAGCTCCGGTCAGCGTGAGATTTCTAAGGAGTCAGAGTTTCAAGCAGTATAATACAGCATCAAAGCATTTCTCAGGACTTTACACATGAGGTCCATTTTAAGTGCCTAATGGAGCATCTACCCAAAGTGATGTGGCATTATAGGGGGTATAACGGACCCTATTAAAACTAATACAGATACAAGGATTGAAATGCAAACTTGTCTAAATCAAATGTCTAAATACTTTTGAGGCAATATAAATGCCTACTCTCTTGCGCTCACAACATGTGAGCCAGTTAATGCAATATTTTCTGATCATGTCTACAGCTAATGAAGTAATTAGTGTAGGCGTGTGTTTATGTTGATTCACTCTCAACAACAGGCATTAGGTTTAATTAATATGCAATTTTAGAACCGGTACCCATTACAACTGCTTTGTACAATAACGTTTGTAATTTAACAGCACTGCATGTGTGTGTGTGTGTGTGTGTGTGTGTGTGTGTGTGTGTGTGTGTGTGTGTGTGTGTGTGTGTGTGTGTGTGTGTGTGTGTGTGTGTGTTTGTTTCTGTGTGTGAGCACTTGTTAACAGTAATGATATTTGCAATATAGTCATAATGGTATTGCGTATATTGGACCATAATTGCAGAATTATGTCATCAGGACCTTTCAGTTAGAACATAGGTCTTCATAGATGCAGTTTTAATGGTAGAAAAACATTGAAAACCAACAAATGCATGAGAGGAATCTAATCAACAAATTCATTTTTAGTTGGCTGTATTGTATAAAAGGTCCCATGTCATGGCCATTTCTACTGATCATAATTCTATTGTTGAGGTCCACTAGAATAGATTTACATTGTTCAATGTTCCAAAAACATATTGGTTTCTCATACAGCATCTCTGTATAGTAGCCTATGTGTATTCACTCTCTGTACTAAACTGCTCCTGTTACAGGTGCCGTTTCCTGGATACTGCGTGGGGTCTGCGAGAAAGCGCGAAACTTAGCCTGAACTCAGCTTGAGTTTTGCGGTGTCTCGCTGTCTCAGGCTGAGAAATCCGCGGAGCCGCGGCTGAGAAAAGATAAGGCTGAGTGAGTGTGTGTGAGGAACACCGCTACGTCACTGTGACCCTTCAACCCAGTCTCACGGCATTTCGTGTTATAGTCACAAAATGTAATCTATTGATTCGTGTTCACCAACACGATTATCCCCTTTTTTTCGTGTCACACAGAACGATTTTAACTGGTAATGTGTTTCGTGCCTGCAGCACGTCTTTTTCTCCGGTCGGATCGTGGAAGACCGGAAGCTGTGTGGTTCATAAAAACATGTTCTTACTCAATATCAAGCCACAATTATTGCTTTTATTTTAAATCGTATAATTTCTGACTTTTGTTGCCGTCTGTGAGGAAAATAAATGGGGCTCAGAGCCTCAGAATACTGAAATCTGTATTTTTTAAATCTTTTTTTCCTTCTAATTTGTTATTCTTTTCAAAATAACACACTGTTATTTACTCACTAATAACACACAATTATCCTTGCTTTTATTTATTGGTTTAATTCCATAATCTCTGGCTTTTTTGGCGTCCGTCAGGAACTGAATTTCAAAATAAAAATAACCGGAAAACAGACCTAGGCCTCTAGGAGTTTAGGATGGCCAAAGACACTTTCTTGAGCCTATACAAGTATGAACAACATTTAACAGCAAAAATTATGATTGTTAGATAGATATTTTCCTTTTGGATCGTTTACAGATAATTGTATTTGTATAAAATTCCTCTATAGATAGAGGACAAAGCATTTGCTTGCCTTTCAGCTACTACCTAGGTCTTTGAGATCTCTGCTTTATATGTTTCATGGTGTTTGTTCTTACTCAGAAAATAGCAGTGGGAAAACACACCTGCATCCATTATAGCACCTGTCCATTTAGAAGTTTTTGCACGAGCTGGAAGGAAATTGCTGCTGAGGGACTCTAAATCTGTAAATGATTTATAATTCAGGCAGAAAATCAAAGAGGGAGAACAGATGGGTCAACACTGAGACAACTACTCGATTAGGTTACCGGATGAAATACAGGCAATTGAAAGACGCATGTCTAGCACCTCAGTTTCACATGCATGCTCTTTTAGACCTTTCTTGTGCACATGACTCTAGACCAAAGTTGTCTAATTTCATTATTGTGTTTTATATTATAATGTATTGGGAATTAAATAAACAAAACTGTTGT
The DNA here is from genome assembly GCF_000735185.1 of Notothenia coriiceps. Classification (NCBI taxonomy): domain Eukaryota; kingdom Metazoa; phylum Chordata; class Actinopteri; order Perciformes; family Nototheniidae; genus Notothenia; species Notothenia coriiceps. Next base: position 40,060 of record NW_011368320.1, on the reverse strand, counting down.
TCATTAAATCTGTGTGAAGATGCTAGCTAAATCTAAATAATATATTGTTTTTTTCTTTACCTTCCCAATGGACACAACTCATTAAACCAATGGGCAGTAAATGATATGGGTACTGAGCAGTTTTAGTACACCACATTCATGCTAAGCAAACCGTGACCTGACTAATGTAAGCACAGATGGAAGTTTCATACACAGCTGGTTTTGTGTCCCATCCCAAGGGTAAACACACCGTTTGGGAGAAAAGGCTTTATAAACAGATGCTTGTCTGTAAGGTAAAGTTACTAAAGCAGCTTTACAAGAAAACTTGGTTAGACTTTTGATATATACAGTAAAAAGTATCAAAATGAATGCATGCGTAACAATCTAAATATATGCTTAGGATTAAAATCAGTATAATGATTCAGCAGTGTTCATTATATTGCATTGGAGTGTATCCAATGTTACCAATTGTATACCTTAAACCACTAATGATAAAAAATAGTCACTTCCACACTTCTAGACGTTATTGAATACATTAGTTTGAATCCCTTGCATGTGTGGGTTAATTGGATTTTTCATTGAACTCAGTCAGAAGGCTTTAAATGTCAAAATGCAAATGTATTCATGTGTTAGTCCTACATTGACTGGCAAATGTCCAGTGCATACTGGAAAAGTCTCAAACCCATTCATCAGTAGAACATTGAAAAGCAGAAATGGAAATCGATGAATTATTTACAGCTGCTATGTTATTGATTAACCCCGGGCTAGTTAGAGGCAGAACAAACACATAAACAAATCATCTGCGACTTCTACCAAGCCAAATGCACGTCAGAAACAGTGGATTCAGTAAATGGAGAAGATACTGTTTACTACTGGAAAGAATGGCTGTAACGGTCAACATTAATCAGAGTTTAAAGTTATGTAAGCCTGATGAATATTCAAAGATGGACTATGGGATCACTATAAGTGCTCTAGTTTCTAGGTCACGTGGACAAAAACAGGAGCCACTTAAATGTTTTGTGGAGTGAACCAGTCTCTGCACTGAGGGATTTACAAAGTGTGCTTATGATGTATTCTAAAAAGTAGGAAAACCTCCAAAGGGAAGTAGCACAAAATGGTCAGTCCCTGGTTGTGCTCATAGCAACTGGGTTAGCTTACCTCAAACACAATGGCCCCTGCATTTTGCGATTCAATTCTTTGAATAATGCACTTAATAGGATTTCCTAGGACACACTGTGGTTTATTTCAGCTTGCATGCCAACCCACAAGGACGATTTAAGCTCTAAAGGCTCTGCTGTGTTGAAGCAAGGTAAACCTTCTACCTTTAGGGAGGCCCGCTAACCACCCTACATTCTGGGAAACAGTGGTGGGCTAAACAGCCTTGTGATGAGCAGTGAGGCAAGAGCTGAGGCAGATTTCAGTAAACATGCTGGGGCTTTCTGGCAGCGTCTACTGACAATCTGCTCAGAGGGTGAAGCAGCCAGGTTCAGAGGACAAGTCCGGGCCTAAATGTAGTCTATTATGAGAAATTAATGTTATTTCTGGTTACAAGGCTGTGTGTTTGTTGAGTTGGGAAGGCCCAGAACCTGCAGGGTCTGAATTTCTTTGAAGGCACCAGCTTTGACTAATGGCAACTGGGATGATAAGATTCTGTCAAATTCTACATAAAACTTTCCCTTCAATGCTACATGACAGAGTCTAGTGATTGGTTTGAAAATCTGATTGTCTCCAGGCCAGCACACTGAAAATACTACAGCAGTGCACAGCATACTAATGCATACTGGCCGTGCTTGTGGCATTTATATACAGCGGGATGTTAATTACAGAAAGATTTAAATAAGATACAAGGGAAAGATGTGTTATGTGTATTTTAGAGGCCGAAAAGAAATGTTATAATGGCATGTCTCCAGCGCCTCTCTCTTGGTTGCCAGTATTATTGTTCAGCTTTAAATTCATGATAAAACACACAATCAGCACAGTCCTCTACTTGTAAGTCTAAGTGCAACCTGAAGAAGCCTGCAAACACTCAACAGATAAAATAACCTGCTGTATGTTTCTATTGCATTTATATAGCAGGGATTTTGGGAAACTCTGTTGCATAAATGTAATGCATATCTAATAACTCCAGGCAGGGTTTTCTCAGCTAGGTTTTAGACATGTATTTGACGACTACGTGAGAAAGGCTTCAATTGCTGCTCATTACGTCTGAACGAGTGAGACTGGGAATCTTATATCTGTCTTTGTGTTATGTCAGTCGGAACTTTCAAACGCTGTTGATGTCGTCTGTATGAAATTATGAAGCTCACTTGTAAGGTTAGATTTGTAAAGGTCCCAGAAGAAGGAGCAACACAGGATTTGAGCTTGATAAGAGACCAGGCTGAGGAACATGAAACTACCAAACAACAAAACATACCCATAATTAAACGCCATAACTTATACTCTCCAGCACAACCCATACTGTGAATATCTTCAAAGCAGCTGTGTACCACATTACATGTCTAGCCCTCTTTATTCTTTTAAGCAGAAAAAGACTGACTCGGAGTAGAGTTGCTATTCCTTACAAACTACAATTGCGCTCTATTACATGTTTAGAGATTGAAGCATCAGAATTCCCGATAACCGTGAAGTACATTTTACTTTTATATATGCATTAGTTGGTGTGTGGTCCTAATTTAGCAAAGCATAAAAAGCACTTAAGAAGGTTTTTTGATGAGAGGAGTAAACACATGTAAAAGAACAAACTTTCCTAAATGAACAATGGGGAAGTGAAGCGGGGCGGGATGTAGTGATAGATACACAGTGATGAAGCTGTTTTTAACACCAAGGGTGAGAAGGTGGCCTCATTGATCTGTTGTGTCTGTCTACATACATTAATCCTGATTCCGACAGGTCTCTGTTGAGTGAGCATGTCTGATTATACATCAGTCTCTGTCAGATTTCCATCTCATCTGACAGACAGAATCACCTCTGGACCGATAAATTCATCGCCCTCAATTTAGCCATGGAGGTGAAAACTGAGGCAACCCACGCTCCTATTATTTTAAACTCGCCATTAATAGCTTTTTAATTAATGTTTTAAATAGCCCAAGAAAGTGTTGGAATGATTGTAGGTTCCTCAACTCACCTTCAAATGTAATTAACACTGAACAGTCATTTCTTTATTAAAACATTGTATGTACAACGTTTTTACAGCATATACTCCTACTTTCCATGGCCACCAAAATCACCTACTGTAACAGACAGACACCTTTGTGCTATAAGTTACAGTGTGGTTTTGTCATTGAAGCTGAATCAATCTCTGGCTTCCATTTTGCTCTAACCTGTTAAGTTCTCTTCCATATCGCCTACCCCATGAAGGTTTGGATCTAATTATCACAGTCAAAGTACAAATAAGTGATGTGGAACACCAACAGTTAAGTGTCGCCATAGTCATTATTTTTAAGATGTATTTAACTTCCCACACCACAAATTATATTATTCATTTTCTCCAAGATCTTTGAGAGAACAATATAATATTGAGTTTAGAAACCCTACAAGCGCTCTTACCCTGTGGTTGTTATTGCTGTTAAAAAAGTAGCTCAGCATGCCCAGCATTTGCATGCCAGTAATATTAACTGGTTCTTATACTTTGTCTTTTTTTGCCTGCTGATCTGTACAGAAATTGCGGCTATGGAAGGAATAGAGAACAGATCTGCAGTACATGCCAACATTTCATTATAGCTGTAACTTGATCATTTTATTGCAAGACTCATGAATTTAATAAATGTAGCCCTGATACCATTGTTCATAATTGGCAGTTGTCTGCAATGCACTGGGCGGAGTGATTCCTCAATGACTGATTGCTCTGGCAGGAAGAAACTTTCATGTGGGAATAGATTTCTACTCTTGTTCAGAAGCTGAGGGATGTTCAGCTCAGTTGTCATCCATGAATTAAAATTCAAAGTGTGCTTCCCTTAATCACCATGTCACCCTTAAGTGTAGTGTGGTTACAATAACTAAGTTTACATAGGTGGTGTCCATCAACAGTGAATTACTGTGATTGATAGAAGAAATAAAAGCCTGATCATTTATTTTACACTTCTTGAGAAAAATGGTCGTTGCCAGATTGTTTCCTGGCCCTGGCGCTCTGCTATAACAACGTTTAATGGAGCGTGGAGAAAGGCCCGGACACTGCTAATGACAGATTTACTTTTTTTTTCAACTGCATCCCCTTTCCAACACTGCTCAAAAACAAACAACCCATTAGAGAGCCTCGAAATATTTATAAATCGGTCAGATAAATCAATAATGAATTTCCCCTTAGGACATCCATCAATCTTTTTCTGCAAGCATTTGTGTAATGGAGAAATTGACAGTAATGCTCTGTCAGCAATGTTTAAGCTGACATAGAACAAAGTATTTTGTGCCATCAGACATCTGCTTATCATTGGCAAAATAAATGAAGAATCTAAATGCTGATGTTCATTCAAGGTACGGAGCTCTTCCCAACACCCTCAGAATATAAATATGACTGTAGAACACATGGTTGAGGATCTGCTCCGATACTATACTGATCTTATTTGTTTACCTTCAACGTAAACAAAGTCTGTGATGAACAGAAGGATGAGTACGAGAGGTCACAAAACTACAGAGCTCCAGGAATGCTAGCAACCCTGTGAGGTTGTAGGAAAAGCAGTGCTTTCAAGTAAATGTTAATGTAAGTAAACAAGCCAATACATAACAAATATTACATTTACCAGGTCCAACATCAAACTTTACCCTGATCGCATGTCAACAATTGCTAATTGGAACCAAACACATAGTACAACTACTCTATGGCTGAGGGTCATTCTTTTAGTTTTGCATGTATTTTAGTCATAAACCAACAAACGGTAGAGGAACGCTAAAGTCATGTTAAATGTATACAACTGGGACCATGTAAGTCTAGATGAACTTCCTGGTAATTGATAAGTTCCAAGAAATATTTGCTTTGACTACAGAGGTGAACCTACCAACTGTACACCAGTACAACAATACAAATCATACAGCTGTGCCAGAAGCATGTGTTACGTGCTCCCCTCCTGTTTGTCTCTCTGTCTCCCTCCTGCACAGACACACCTGGTCCGCCCCTGGCTCCGCCTCCCCCAGGTGTCCTAATTACGTTCAGCTGGGGACTTGAAAAGCAGAAGCTGGAGGAGAAGAGTTTTCTTTCCCGATCTTGACGACGGAAGACGTTGTCCGTGGACTTCCTCCTTTTACTGTTTTAGGATCTCTAGTTCCGAGTGTTTTGTGTTTTTTTGTACGCTGGAGTAACAGGTAGTTTATGTTTTCTCGCGGCTTTGTCTTTTACAGCCTTTTTTTTTCACATTTAAAAAAAAAAAAAAGTAGTAGATCACAAAACTATGCATATAACAACTGTGTCACAGAACAACAACTGAATCTTCAATGCTATAAAAGGTAGACCCTCCAGAAAAACGCGTTTACCGCATAATCAGCAAAATGGCGCAGATTTTTAAAAGGCCGCATATTTATCAAAAGGCAGCATAATCCCCGCATTTTTCCACAAAAAGTTGAGAAAAAAAAAAGTTAACTCGTCTTGACGTGAAGTAGTGATGATGATGAAGTGACGTCATCAGCTCGCGCATCACAGAAGGTAAACAACACCGTAGAGTGAACGTGTGGAACTCACACGAGAGAGAAAACACCAAGATGAAAAAATCTGATCCATCTCATTTACCGACGAACATTTCTGCTAAAGACCGGGCAAAGCAGCACCCCGATGTTTTTCACGAAAGTGGGGGGAAACTATTCTGCACCCCGTGCAACTGTGTGTTGGAGCATACAGTAAGTAAGAGAAAGTCGACGGTGACGACCCACTTTGATACATTCGAAAATGCTTTCTGCTGCGGACAAGAAAGCCAAACAACTCACGTTCACCGAGGCATCAACCTCCAAAACCCTTTCGAGGGCTACAAGAAACGAAGTGAGTAGCCTACAAGATTGAAGCTGGTCAGATAACGAACGAGTAAATGAAAACAGAATGAGCCGGAGAAGTGTGTGTGTGTGTGTGTGTGTGTGTGTGTGTGTGTGTGTGTGTGTGTGGGGGTGTGTGTGTGTGTGTGTGTGTGTGTGAGAGAGAGAGAGTGTGATTAAAATAGCCCAATTGCTTTTACAATAAATAAACATTGAATGTGTTTAATTGAATAGGAAAGGGTGAGTGGCAGGTTGTGTGTGAGAGAGAATAAATAAGACAGCCCAATATTTAAAAAAAAATCTATTATTTTTCGCAACTTTCCACATATTTCGCGAACTTCCCGCAATTTCACCCGGCAATTTCACCGCAATTTCACCGCATAAAACCCCGATGCTTTAATCGCATAATCAGATTTTAGCCGCACATAATAATGTTTGGCCGCGTTTTCTGGAGGGTCAACTGTCATTTGCATACTAGGAACACGTTTGTTCTCACAGATTCCGTTTGTTTTTGAAGATGTTAGTAGAGGAATGAGCGTGTGAAAAGGTAACTACGTTCAAATTAATTTTAAAGAGCAACTTCTCAGGTTAAAGACACCTGTGAATAAATGTAGAAAATGATGAATACACTAGATTTCAAAAAAATATACAGAAATATAACACAGTCTGACATTGGCGTCCGTTTTGTAAAAATGTTTCACTTCCGCATAAAAAGCCTCGGCACGTGACTACCGCGTGTGCGGTAACACGGGGGACACAACAAACAAATAGTGGTGCAGTGCATCGTCCCAAAAACGGAAGAAAGCTGCGGCTCGGTTCCCTCGACCAAAAGCAGAGCAATGGATTCTCCATAGGATTTTTTTTGAAAAACAGCTCGAAAAAAAGGTCAAGTGGAAAACGGACCTGTTAGGTAAATGGATCGTTTTGTTCAGTCGGATAATATCCACATGTCTACCCTACTTTATAATTTTCGAATCATAAATCTAATCGATGAGATAATAGGCGTCACTGCACCACTCTCACCGCCCTTAGAAAGTAGGCAAGCAACTGAAGCAATGCAATAGGAGGGTGGAGATTTGGAGTATTAATCAAAAAAATNAGGGGTGTCAAACTCAATCTCATCACGGGCCACATTAGCATTATGGTTGCACTCTAAGGGCCGGTTGTAACTTTTAGACTATATAAATATAATTATAAAATTTATAATTATATTTATATAGTCTAAAAGTTACAACCGGCCCTTAGAGTGCAACCATAATGCTAATGTGGCCCGTGATGAGATTGAGTTTGACACCCCTGATGTAGAGCTAATGTAAATAACTGTATATACTGCTGCTCAATATATTAACCTATAAATGTATATCAAAGTGATTTAATAATTGATTTATATTTATATGAACTAATAATTAAAATGTAACTAGTAACTAAAAGCTGCAAATAAAAGCAGTGGAGTAAAAAGTACAAAATGCACTTCTAAAATGTAGTGGAGTAGAAGTAAAGTAGCATAAACTGAGAATACTCTAATACTAGAAGTACCTAAATATTGTATTTAAGTACCATACTTGAGGAAATGTACTTAGTTACTATCCAGCACTGTTTAAATAGAGTTGAACAATCATAATACAAGTCATGTATACGTGCTGCAGTGCCACTCACTCATAAGACATTGTTACATCACATGCTGATGTAAATGAGTTTTTCTCACAGTAGGCTCAGTGCACAGATCCCCCGCACAGATATGAGGCTCACAATAAACCGCAAGGCTATCTGTGTTTGTCCAGCGCAGAAATGACACAATAATATCTCCAGGAGAAATTCAAAGAGGAAAAAAGTTCACCAGGCCCGATCCGCCTCCTCCTCCTCCTCCTTCTGGGGACGGGGAGGGTAGCAGTCAAGAAGTCAGCTCTCTGCCATTGTTCTTGTGCTGGAGGTCTGAACGCGGCACGGGGACGGCGCTGGTTGGGGAACCGGACGGCGGTCTGTCGTTATGACGGGCTCCGGTCCGAAGCTCGGGGTGCTTCTGCTCGTGGCGGTCCTGCTGCAGACTGTGGTCGTCACCATCACCGTGCTGCACTTCTCCACGGCTCTCAACTCGGTAAGGACAAAAGTGAAGGCTCGGAGTGACGAGCCGGAGACGCGCGGAGACTTTTTACGCATCGCCATGCAGTGCGCAACGAGAGTTGTTCGGCTTTTGAACGCAGCTGTAAAAACACCTTTTGCGGACTTTTAAAAATTAATGCAACGTCTATAAACTCTAGATGGTCATTTATAGTTGACAGCTTTAAAGGAGCTCGTTTGTATGCGCCCTGGTTCTGTGGCTGCGCTCCAGTGCACGTCTAATTTACGTTCCCTATTTTTTGCACAAAGCAATGCAGGCCTCATATTTTGCGTTTGCTGTAAAAATAATAACCGTTTGTACAATGCAGTGTCATGCAATGTGACACATTTATTTTCTGCATTTGAAAACAGAAAAAGGACAGGACGTATTGAGCTTGCAGAGGTGCAGCAACTTTTATGATTAGCTGTGATTATCAGGAAGGTGTTTGTGTGTGTGTGTTGGTGTGTGTGCAGGCTTGACTCACCCTGCTTGTTATGATGAGGCCAGAGTCCTTGTGTTATCTGGATTCAGTCCAGCTCCACTCTCAATCTGTGTTTACGTGAATTAATCATAAAATCATATGAGATGAAGCAGAAATACATGAGGAAATGAAACGTCAACAGATGAGGATGGACACAGGCCAAGAAATTATGTTGCCTGAGGTTCCCAGAAAACTTTATCACAGGGATTATAAATGTGTAAAAGGATGGTTTTAGGGTTGGAGATGTACATGATAGTTTTTGGAATATATCTCTCAGGCGTGTTAGAAGAGAAATTGAAAGAGACATTTGTTCTTATGGTTCCATGTTTTTCTTGACAGATGAAGGAGACGTTTGCCAGGAGCAGCGTGTCCTGCCTAATGGGCGCTGACCTGCAAAGCTTCACGGCGGTCCGGGGGGATCCTTGCTGGCAGGTCACTCAGCAGCTCCACCTGCTCATCGAGAAGGTAGGAGAAGACCAAAAAAAAAACACCCGCTGACGTCCACACTTAGAAACTCACATGACAGATATCCAAAACCGGATCATAAATCTCAGCGCTGCTTCATGCATGACTTCATCACCTTATCAGAATGACCTGTACACATCAGTATTTGTTGATCAGCACATAATGGCTCGATGATCATTGAGCCAGATGCTGAGATTTCTGGCTTTCATTTCTCAAAATTCCCCCCGGTCTGTTGTGGATCAAAACTCCCCCACCCCATAGGAGCTTGGAGACATTAGTAATCCCCCCCACACTTCATCTGAAAAGGCCTACAAAGCAAATGAAAGATAAGCGTTAATATTATCATTAGAGTATTTTCACGGGGTCTCTTATGGATCTGACTTTCAGCGCTGTTTTAAAGTATGATAAATATCCAGTACAGTAGGGTCGAGATTAACCAAACAAATAGTGCATTAGTTGTTCGACTATTCTGACAGTTGAGAATTGATTCAGTCATCAAGCAAGAATGCCAAAACTTCTCTGCTTTTCAAATGTTTTAATTCAATGCTTTTTATTTAAGAAACAACACTACAGATCTTTATTATACTTCACACAACTCTCTCTGGAGATTTTAAAGAGTTCAATCCCTTTTTCTAACACAAGAAAGCTCACTTTAATCCTATTTTCTGTAACTTTTCTGTTGCATTACCAAACATGAGCAAGATGTCTCCGCGGGTGCATCATTTGATACTCAAACGTTACTGTACAGGGTATATAAAGATATCATATTTTATACAGTGGTTTCTTCCAAGCCAATTTTTGGAAAAACTTGTTAAGAAAAGGTGAATACAGTTCCCATATATGTGACTAAGCAGGAGCTAGGTATTTTGGCTTTTTGCCTATTGCCACTGTGATGACATGAAAACAAACCAAATGTGGATTAATCCGCCGCTGAAAGTAGTCCCAGACGAATGAGAGACGGACTAACACATTGTGGTTTTCCTGAAATGTGTGTAGGATTTAGTGACTTGTATATTGAAACATATTATTGCTATATAATATGTTTAGAGCATTCCTGTGCTGCTTATCTCTGAACAAAAGCAGGAGCAGAAAAATGCTGAAATGATCCAAAATCACTGTCAGCAGTGCAGACGCACAATGAGCTCCTTCATAGCTGGAGATGTGAGGTGATCCTGTGTAGTTTAATCAGCACAGGAATGTGTTCACCTGCTCCACTCTCTCACACACACACACACACACACACACACACACACACACACACACACAACATATATTTTCTTCCTTAACTTGATGCGGATTATTTGTTTTTGTTTCCTTCCCTCACTGACTTTGCTGCTCTCTTGAATAACATGCCGGGTATTTCCTGACTCAGCGACTTGATTACATTTAGCTCAGTAAAAACACGATGCTGGGACATTTTGAAACGGAACATCAGCCTTAGCTTTCAACCCAAGACGCAGAGTGAAAGCACATTCAAGGCTCTGGTGAAGTGTAACCTTGTTTTGTGTTCTTCTGTTACTACTTATTAATGTGATCCAAAGACCTGTACAAATGCATTTTGTTATTTTCAAACCAGTTTCATTGCCTTGATACCAGACCAATGGGATTTGACATGTAGTTAAACCATGATTTAAAGTCACTTCGGAGGAATGAAATCCATAATAAATGGAAGAAACCAGATGACTTATAAATATACGTTATTAGAGACAGGAGGAAGAATGTTGTTCCTATAAGTCATGGGGAACAGGAGACATTTTGATTATAGCTTTTATTTTATTTTGGTTTTAGACAGAAATATATATGAAATAAGACTATTCTCTGATTAAACCTACAGGTCTTTCTTTGTATTTCATACTGAGGTCCTGTGGAAATAGAGTCTTGCGGGCCTAAAGAAGAACAATAAAAACAGTTTGAGAACCGTTACAGTATCTATTACCCATAATTGTGGGTTCCCGCTGACTGACTGCAGGTGAAATTAGCTCACTAATGAGTTGTTTTCCTTTCCCCTCCCTCTCAGTTATTGCTGAAGCTGTTAAAATATTTTTAAAGGGGGAAATTAAACCTTTGCAACCTCTACTGGCAACCATTAGGAACCGCAACAACATAAGCTATTTATTAACATTCATATATTGGAAACAAAAAGTCTTGTCTGTCCTCCCTTCTGTAATGCTTTCCAAATGTTTAAGGTTTTTCCAATTCTCTTAACATCTCTGGAAACAAACTAAACAAAAATAGCAGGATTCGCTACAGCTTAGAAAATCGTTTTCATCAATTCGGCAGATGTTGCATCTTTTTGGAGCCAATTCGTTGGGTGAAGGAACGTAAAACAGAAGGAAGTGGGAGAGGGGTCGATTACTAACAACGAGCTGTTACCAACATAAAGCCTGCTCTGTATTCCTGATGCTAATGTCAGCCGAAGTTCAGGCTTCAAGTCAGACGAAGGGCTGCTGGGTACACATGTGGAAGGAGCTTATTGGCAGAAAACAAGTGTTACGTTTGGAGTCTTTTGTTCTATTAAATGTTTTCTCCTGTTCCCCCTGCAGTCTCTGTCTCAGCGTTACCAGAAGCAGATTTCGTCGGCAGTGAGAGGTGAGAAAAATGTAAAACACAATGACCTTTGACCTCCTGTATGTTAATCAGAGGACCTGGTATTGCTCAGCATTTTACCAGTGCAAAACAAATTCCCCACATTTCCTTGCAGAGGCAGTGTTGTTTTTGATAACTCCTGTTGTTGTTACCTGGGCACATTTTCATGTTTCTTTTTGTTTTCTTCCGCATCAGATGAAGTTTCTCGGGTGCTGCCCTCTCTTGTGATAGTAGACAGAGGTTCACCTCGGCCCAAAGTCGCAGCACATGTCACCGGAAGCTTTGTGCCCAAACTGGAGCGAGAGGGAGGAGGTGAGTCCTGCGGAAACTAATGTTGGAGTCTGAATTTAACAAAATAATGAAGGCCGTTTGATTTTAAACTAATCTCTAAAGGTATGGATCTTTGAGGAGTGATAGCCTACAGACTTTCATTAGATTTTGGGGGATTTGACAAGACTTAAGACGTAGCTATTTGCTTTAGGGCTTCATTCATATGGACAGATCTAATTGTCTTTGTAATATAAATCAGCACCAAAGTACATTTTAACTTGAGCCTTTTCAATTCAGTCTGATGCTCAACTAATGGAGGCCTGCATACTGAAAGTCAGACTGTCTGAGAAGCCCTAATAAAATGCTGCTTTTCTAAGAAATACAGGAAAAAGATTAGGTGACACAACAAACTTCTTACAAATGATATTTTAGACATCGGGTTATATCACAAATTTGACTTAGAGATGTAATATTTGCTTAGGGTTTCTGAATGTTGGCTTGCAAGGGGAATTCTTTCATTGCTTTTCAGTAATTTACTCAATTGTGACTCACTCTCATAACTGAGGACAAGAGCTGAAAAAATGGGCTATGGCTAAGCAACACATCGCATTGGTTTCACTTGATGAATACAAAAAATCTCTTTATGTATCGCCCCTATCATATTAATGAGTAAAATATAAATACATTTTGGGACATTCTTATTCCCATTTTCGCTTGTACATTTATTCTAAACATATTTTTATTTTGTACCTCCACAGCTCCAGTGTCGGCTGGGCGCCGGGTTCAGGGCCAGAAGATCTCCTGGTGGGAGGGGCAGAAGGGGCTGGCCTTCCTCCAGGACGTCCAGCTGGTGGACGGGGAGCTGGTGGTCCCGACGCCCGGCCTCTACTACGTCTACGCCCAGACCTACTTCAGACACACCCACTCCCTGGAGGAGGAGGGCGAGGACGAAGAGGAGGCCCAGGACAGAGGGAGACCCCTGCTGCAGTACGTCTATAAAAAGGTGAGGAGGGGGTCATCGTGTTTTATAGTCTCGCATGATGTTGAGTGATTCTGCAGCTTATCCCTCAAATGTTTTTATCATTTGGCTTTACCTTCATTTGACCCTTGTGGATTTTCTGACTCGCAAGTCATTTTAATTTAAAATCTAACCTGCCCTTTCCCTCGTGTAGATGCGTCACATAGTTATTCTGCAAATTCCTTCATCACACTTTGTTTAGCCTTTATTCGACCTGACAGTAGAGACACAGACATGCAACACAAGGAGAGGCAGGGAAGGGGTTGAATGATGCAACAAAGGGCTCTGGTACAGAATTTAATCAGACTTGTTTTAAATGTAATGCAAGTTGCCGTGCACATTTAGAACTTGGTTCTTTTAAATTAGTTTTTGTGACTGAACACGGCAGACTGATGATTCAGATATTTTGACAAATGACTAATGAACCCAGTCATTGAAAGCATCTGTTGTCTCACCACGTGGCAAACAGCCAAAAACAACCTCTTTCTGCTTTGTCATGAGAAAACACAGGCTCTATTTAAAGCTGTTTATTTAAAGTAAATAGTTTATAATCACAATGATAAACAGTTATTGTGAAGTTTCCCAATGATGTAATACACTTATGATCCAGCCCAAAAGTCAGTGAGGTGAAGCCAAATGTATTTGAGTTAAGTTAGAACAATAATCTGGTTCTTTTTTCATACTTAATACGTTTTGAGGGAATTCTTGGACCGAATAAGGTTGAGGAAAAGGAAATCATTTGCCATCACTGCTTTTGTGATTGCAAAACTAAACGCACATGATTGAAGACGATAAGATGTGTTCATAGTTTGGAATGATGCCAACTGGCAATCAATCAGCTGATTTAGAGGTAGGGTGCACGGGGGATGCTAGTTTAATAAAAAGAAGGTCTTTTAGGTCTTATTCTCAGTATCTCACCTCACTCACCTCTCCTCCCCGTCAGATGGGCTCTTACCCAGTTCCCATCCTGCTGATGAAGACGAGCCGAACCTCCTGCTGGTCCCGGGGATCCCAGTTTTCTCTGCACTCGGCCCACCAGGGGGGGCTGTTCCCGCTCAGCACCGGCGACCGCCTGTTCGTCACGGTCACCAACGCCTCCGCGGTGGACATGGACGAGAAGAGCAGCTTCTTCGGGGCGTTTCTCATCAGCTAGACGGTCAGATCCGGGACTCTACGTTGAGCGATCTCGGTGGTAAAGCATCGGTCTGGAAGAACCTGCTGCCGCCTCTAGACCCCTCCTTAAAAGGAACACAAATGAAAAACTGCAGCAAGTAGCATGGAGAAAAGCTCTTTTGTCAGGATCCCAAATCAAAAATGTATTTGACAACACTGGTTTCACATGCGATGTGAATATCTAAGAGCTAATCGATCAACAAATATTTGTTCTTAAATGTATTGGAGTTGCTGCAGCTAGGACTCAACAGAGATTTGAGTTTCTGTTGTACAGACATTTCCTTAAGGCAGACTTCAACAATTTAAAAATTGAACTTAACGAAGTTCCATTTGGTCTAACCGGTCTCGAATAGCTTTGGTAAAACCTTAAACAAAATGTTTTTAAAAAGTTTACAGAACTTACTTAATGTACGCAGGTTAGCGTCCGTACGCAATTTTGAGCTGAACTTTCTTAACGGTGTGAACGGCTCTCAGATTTTCCACAAGAGGGAGCTGTTCTTACGGCTTTAAATGTATTTAGTGACATGCTCACATCATGCCACCTTTAGGAAAGGTGAGTTGTAGCAGTTTAGACTTTTATGCTTTAATTCAACTCGATCCATTTTATTGATTTATATCAAATGCCCTTAAAGTTGGAGTCCCTGCCTTAAAGAAATCAGCTGAATATCAGTGATGATCTGAGTTCCTGGATGTGTTTGTAAAAATATGTAAATATTGTGCAATATTTTGTGTTTTTTATTTTTCTAATAAGTTTGCAAAAATCTGGGTCTTGAGGTCTTAATGATCTCTTTCTCTCTCCTTAATGTCCCCTCAGTAAGATGTCAAACACAAGGCTTAAGCATGAACTTCTGAGACAGTTTACTGACCACGTGCTACTGCTAACATTAAAACCGTAACAGTCACATTGAAAGATTAAAGGTAGAAAATCACCACCTTTTTCTTGATGGGCTTTAAAAAGTTTTACAATGTTTTACAATGTTATAGCCTTGTAAATCAGGCTGTGTTTTGGTTGGCAGCAGCACCACAGTCTCTCTGCTGTTGGCTCTTCCATCCTAACCCCGCTCCAAATGGTGCATGTAATGCTCCCTAAATGGTCGGTTTTCTGTCATTCGGATTAGCTGCAGATGTGACCTGTAGACTTGGGAAAACAATCACGCACATCAGCATCCAAACAGCAGGAATGTGGGATGTATTGCTTTTGTGATGTATTTAACAGTTTGTAATAAATACTGCAGTAAAGCAAAAAACTAAAAGGATGTCCACAATAATGAGTTCCAATTAAGTCCTCCTTTTTTTATTTACAATGACATGAATGCAGCATTCACTGTCTGTAGCACTTGAGTCACAACAAATTACCTTTTTTTATTTCTTGTTTTCGCAAAACAATTATGGTTTTCAAGTTTTTTCCATCATCAAAAGAAATGAGAAATGTCAATATAATTTCAAAAGGTGGTTTGAAGTTGATAAGATATGGGCCTTATTGTGAGGTTATCAGCACTGTTTTTTACACCTGATGAGTGATTTAAATGCAGTCAGTACCTTAGGGTATGTTCGCCATCCATTGGATAACCTGGAAACACCAGTCAGTCTTTTTTTTAGCTTGGAACACCTGAAAAACGGGATCAGAATTAAAAACCTGTACACTCATGAGGTTGTAAACAATCAAAAACTGAATGTGAATGTAAATAAGCATGTGGTTTTGTCTGTGAATATGTGAAATAAAGACACTGTCAAAGTCCTCTGATGCCCATAGAGAAGAGCATTACCATCATCTTTTTCAAACAGATTTGTATTGTTTTATTTGAGTGAATACTAGGTTAATAGGTTTTCAGTTAACAGTATTGAAACCTTTAAAAAGCAGATGGCGAGGATTTTGTAGAGTTTATTAATTAATTTCTGAAATTCACACAACTATTACTTTGAAAATGCAACCTCATCTCACGTTGAAGGATAGAAAGCACGTGGACCTTTGCTGATTAAAGCATGCTGTAGTGAAGAATTGTGCGACTTGGTATTAAGCTTTAGGAGCCCTGCAGTTTGTCAAAATCAAGAGATCAAAGCGGCAGGGACTCAGTCAGCTAAAGCCTGGAATATTTCAAATCCGACTCCAAAGACCACTGATCGGTCTTTCATCTGGATCGCTTTCTTCCTTGATCTCTAAAAGCTTTTGTTTTAAATAAGTCCCAGTGTAGTATGTGCAGTTAATTTACCACATGAACAATACTGTAGACTTTGGAAGGATTTTTGTCACTTATTAAGGGTTTTGTTCCAAGGAACTTAAAAAGGCGAGATAATTACAAGATGTGGACAGAATCAAAACCTTCCTTGCTCAGTCTTCTTAATAAGATTTGTTGGAAGTTCGCTGATGTTTGAAAGGGAGTTCTGCCTTCTAGTAATGATTGATTATGCAACATCAGGGTATATGCAGGAATCCTGAAGTCAAATGTAATACCGTTTATAAGACCCTTTCCATACATTTTAAGACCTCATCGGCACTTCAAGTTTTAACCGGTTACATTGGCGACACACTTTACCTCACATTTACTATAGTATTGATTGTCCTTCCTCCTTATCTTCCAACCATTTGGACGCAAACTTGCATTTCCCCATAACGATGTTGTTTAACAACCGGTGTAAATGGACCTTCGCGCGCTATCAAGCAGTGAGCGCGCGATGTCCTGTTCAGAATCACACTACACACCTACGCAATGATTACATTCAGGCAGGCAGACTTTAGAATACATCCTCTTTGGACAATTTATATACATATTGAAAACAAGCTAAATGTAATACCTTGGAAAATGCCGCTTAATACTTTTTAATAGCCTTAATTTCCGCTAAATTGATTTATCAACTTGTAATACTTTTTAAGACCCCGCGGACACCCTGAACATAAAGCGTAATGCTGCCCTCTAGTGGATTGATTGCAGCTTCTCAGGAAACGGCTGTCAGGAAGCTTCAGACTACAGAAAGAGGGAAACAAATAATGACACAACACTTTTGTAAATTTTTGATTTTCTTTCTTTTCTGTGGAAATATGTTACAGTTATATTACAGGTATTTAAATGCCCGAGGGAAACAAACAACGTTCGGAGACCAACACTAAGAAGGAGACAGCAACTTAACTGAGACAGAAACAGTCCAGACTGAATCGACACGTAACCGGTGTTAAGAGATGTCCAATAAATACTGCAAATGTTAACGCAACTTATTAAACACAGAAACTGAATAACAGATGAGGAAAACAGGGTGTGCTGTCCTTCTAGTGTCCTCTGTGGTTTTTAGCAGCATGTGTGTAGCTTTCCAGAAACCCAAAACTTGCGAATAACAACGTGCAGAGCCTGCAATCAACCAGAGTTTTAAACACAAGAAGAACATGTCAGAAATACGGTGGTTTTAAGCTAAGTGAGAAAAGTGCTTAATACAAGAACACGCAAACAGGACAACTTGCATCGTCAACATATATACCAGCAAACCAGGGACAGAAGAGTTGTCCCCCACCAGCCAAAATGGTTGGTTTACTCCAAAAATCACGACTTTTTCAGTTTCATATAAGTTTTTTAAATATACAATAACATTTAAGAATAATGTTTAGATGTCTGACAGTGACTCACAGAGTATAAACATTCAACAGACGACACTGAAACTGAATTTGGCTGGTGGTGTGAACTTCATAAACTGGTACTTGCAGCAAAAGATATCAAAAATGTTATTACTGTGAACGTTTTTAACTTTAACAGTTATGTTCAGGACTTTTCTTTCATTTATAGTAGTCTACTGAATAGACAAAATACAATCTACATTTTACCCGTGTGAAAATATTCTGGTTGAATGCAGGTCTCCCCCTGCACCATCCTCCATTGGTTTTGAATGTAACTTATAAAATATTTAATAAAATGTCTTCTTAAATGGGAACTGATTCCTCCATGTACAAAAAGTTTCTTTATATAAATTACACAAGTCTCTGATGATGTCTCAGTTTCTGCTAATACAGTTCATCTCCAAACCAAAGCCTTCCCCTCACACATACACACATACACACTCACATGCTCACACACACACACTCCCAACCTAGCTACACAACATGCTCTACACATGACCCATAGTAGAGGAGAAAACGAAAACTATCCCACTGAAAGGAAATCTCTGCGCATACAGTAACGCTACATCTCCTCCTCTCTCTCTCTCTCACACTGTTTCTGTATGCAAGACCACAAGCATGGCGCAGTTTCTGGCGATGGACGGAGGACGCCTCCTCAGCCTCAGCTGGTGACCCTCACCATCGCCTGTCACTGTAGCTGCCTTCTTCACGCCCAGGTGAACGACCCCCTGCTAGCGGGGCGGGGAATGTGCGTAACCACTGCCCAGAGGAGGGCGGGACCTCAGCAGTCAAATCGCATCTCCAGTGAATCCTCAAAGGCCCTGTTGTCGTGCCCCGCCCCCGATAAGAAGCTGGCCGTGACGGGCGTCCCTGTAGCCGTGGTGACGTTGAGAAGGGTGTTGCCGGGGGAGCTGGTGGCCGGGCGGAGGGCCGCCGCGGTGATACTGGTGAGGTTGATGCCTAGCGTGAGACGAGTCTGTTCCAGAGCTTTCTCCGGCACGGCGAAGGCTTCCAGCTTCTTCTCTCCGTTGGCCATGTAAGAGTTCTGGCAGCCGCGGCAGATACAGTCCAGACATGCCTACAGAACAATGATCATAATTAACATCAGCAGTAGTTGTTTCAATCAAAAACTGCAGTTACGTAAAAGTCAAGAATGAGCTGTCAACAACAATTAAGGAATAAGGAATATTTGTTTTTGAAGCAATTGCAGTAAAGTTTGAACTTCTACAGCCCCTTGAAAAAATCAGCATAATATATCTGCTGACGTGGACCATGGGTCGGGTTAGAAGCTCCAGAACAAGCAAGTCAATAAACCTTGATTGAGCAAGTTTTGTAAAAACAAAGTCAAAAGGTTCCTGGCGCCCTTGTTTATTGACATCTATACCAGGTTTCACCACATTGAAAACAAGGCAGCTGTATCATTACATTCACAGAAAACAAGAGGTAACTTTTGTTTAATTTAAACATCTGCAATATAGTCTTCAACATGTCATAGAAAAGATAATATTTTCTCCCCCTGAATATGTAAAGCTCATGCATACTCATTTCGCATGTTTTTAAAAAATAGTTTTATGTTAGTTTAATATTTTATGTTCGTTGAATGTTGTTAAAATAAATTCAGTCATTCATGGTATCAATTTTAACTGAAACGATTGCACGTGTGTTGAGTATGTGTGGGAGTTTGCAATGAAAAGAAAATCTCTATTCGAGGTAGCTGCGGTTTTAAAAGTGTGGGAACGACTTCTACAGAGGACCCACTTCCCTAATAGGCAGAGCTCTTTGTGACTGAGTCAACAATCATTCATCCTCATGCCTGACTGCCACAGAAACTATATATCAGTTGGCTGTAATGAGCCCCTTGGTGGCAATTAAATCTGTTAATATGTATGCTGTTAGCAGTTAAGCATATCCAAACATTAGTGGTTTTAACAGGGACAGCATCGTTAGCAAAACAGCAGACTGGAGTGTGTGTGTACGTGGGGGGGTTTCAGCATCGTGCTCACCTTGCGGTTGGAGTAGCAGGGGCAACGCTGCCCTCTACAGGTCAACACTGAGGGGTTCTGTGTGGCTCGGCCGCACTTGCAGCCTTTCTTTTCCACAGGCTTTTTATACAGTGGTTTCGAGGGGCTGGGTGGGTGTGTCAGAGGGTGAGCATGGGGGTGTTGGGGTATCCTGTCACGGGTTTGTGTACGGGGCTTGGGGGTCCCTTGCCTGGCCTTGGTGTAAGCCTTCTTGGGGCCCCCGTGGTGCTCCACAGTCTTTTTCAGCGCCTTGTTGGAAACAAGCACAGTCTTGCCCACCTTGGGAGGACCACCATTCGGCACCGGGGCCAGGTGTGGGTGAGGCGTGACTGCCGGGTACTTAGGCTCTTGTTTGGTGGTGGCACCAGGGTGAGGGTGATGAGGGGAGCTGTTGGCACCGAGGGGAGGCCCCCGTAACAAGCTGGAAATGGGGAGGGGCTGCACCTTCTCGCTGTCGCTTTCTGAACGGGAGCGCTTGCGGTGGTACCGAGGGGGGACGTGGGGGGTGACAGTGGAGGGCTGGGGGGGAGGCTGCGGGTGATGTTGCAGGGGGCGAGGGCTGTTCCCTTGAGGGAGGCAAGTGATGAGGCGGGAGGAGTCAGGTGGACAGTGAGGCCCGTTGAGGCTGGACTGAGGTACTGAGGGGGGGCAGTCCAGATGGGGGAGGGGATCAGGATCAGTGTCTGTATCAAGAGTCCTGAGCACCTCCTCCACGCTCAACAACAACGGCCCCCCACTATGTTTCAGGTCATCACCAAAAGTGCTGATTTCACAGAGCCCCGCCTCCCCTTTGACGCTCACACACACAGGAATCTCCTCCGATAAGCTCTCCTGCTTTGCAGCACCCTTCTCTATGGTGACAGGCTGCAAGGAGTCCGAACTGATCAGACCGTTACAATCATGCAGCCCGTTCACACTGACGGTGCTTGGCTCCTCCACCTTGAGCTCCTCCACCTTGAGCTCCTCCAACTTGAGCTCCTTTGTAGGCGGAGCTTCATCAGGCTGAACCACGTTGGAGCTGGAGGCCGTGGGCGACAGGCTGGCTGAATCTGAAACGTCCTCGGCCTCCGGCTCGCTCTCAGCCAACGTGAGGCCCTCGTTGAGGATGGCCTGGAGGTCCGGCGAGTCGCTGGCGGCGCTGGCTATGTGCGGGGCGAGCGGCGACTGCGTGATGTAGAGACAGAGCTTCTGGTAACAGTGCACCAGCAAGGAGAGCTGCCTGTTTTCCTCAAAGCGGGAATAGTCTTTACACCAACTACATGACGGCTTCAACTGCATCCTCTGACCCTTACAGCCTCGACAGACGTAGTGCTGACATGATGAGTTGGTCGGGGCGATAGGGTCCTGCAGCAGATTACCTGAAGATCAAAGAGAGAAAGAGCAAATGTTTAAAACATGAATACATCACACGTTTCACAGGAATAGTGCAGAGCAGCTCCCACTGATGATTAATTCACAGATTTTCAAAGGAGCCAGTTAAAGCAACACAGCCTGACATCAATAGAAGTGTTATCTAAGCAACAAATGTCACATAAATGTCCAAACAAACCCACATCCAATAAATGATAAGCGTGGATGTAAAACTGTCAGTGTAGCTGAATTTTTTTGCGGATTTACAAAGCTTGCTTCCTCATTTGTTGTTTTTTTGCTTCGTAAACTGATGTGTATTTGTTAACCTGAGCGGTGCCTGGCAACTTGCCAGACTGGATGACAACCGCTCTTTGAGAGGAGCTTCCTTAGCAACGCTGGTCGCTAGGTAGTGCAGCTGCAGATTGGGGGGAAAAGCATGAAGGTCCATTCATGAGAAACAACAAACCTTACACACTCTACAAGGCCTGCCTGTTAAATCCCACATAACTGCATATAATCTATATTTAACACAATGTCTGGACTGCTTTTATATTGATTTATTATTTATATAGTGGAGGAGGTTATGTGCGAGTCCTTTAATAGAGTGGTAGCAATCATGAAAAAAACACTCCTTTAGCCTGTACTGACTATGGTTAGGGGGGAGAGTTACTACATTATGGATGAGCAGTGAAAACCATGCATTAGAGAAACCACCAAAATAAATCAAAGATGAGTTTTATTCACAGCCGGACAAGCAGAAAAAAGGCTCCCTCGCTCGAATAACAGACAGTTTTATATTACATTTACAGACAGTAATATATCGTGTTTTGATTAGACACCGTCAGGAACTACTCTACTTTTTGTTGAGCACATCTTTTATTTGGTTGTGTATTTGGGGATTACGAGGGTACGAAAGAGATTAGGTGCATACTATAGTGTGAGGCAGACTGCTATTCAACACGATAAACAGAGAAACGCCCCGATGCTGCCTAACAGCACACAGAGGGGGGTGTGTCACGGTGGGTGTTGCTGAGAAATATGATGCGTTCATGGCGCTTCGGAAAATGTGGTTTCGTCTCATCATAAACACGACGTGTAATTCAAAGCTGCTATGACGTATAGTCCAATGCTTGACAACATCATTCAGAACGAGTTGATTTCAATTCGTCTAGGATGTGTGTTACTAGTTGATGATGTACATTTAACCAGCAATGTATTGTTGCAGCTGGTTTAGGGAGAATATCATATGTATTCTGTACTAGTCGGTTAGTTTGATAGTAATAATTACTATTCAACAAAACATGTTTTAAGGCAACATAATTCCACCACCTTTCAAAGCCAATGTTTAAAAACATATTAAACAATGATTTCCTATAATTTATTTTTGCATTGCTCAGTTCCCTATATTTTACTGCATTATTTATTCAATTTTATTTCACTTCGTTTTCTCCAATT
This sequence comes from Notothenia coriiceps, assembly GCF_000735185.1. Taxonomy (NCBI): domain Eukaryota; kingdom Metazoa; phylum Chordata; class Actinopteri; order Perciformes; family Nototheniidae; genus Notothenia; species Notothenia coriiceps. Next base: position 17,611 of record NW_011368320.1, on the reverse strand, counting down.
TGTATCGTTATTATTATTAATTCACCACAATAATACTCTTTGCAAGTACCTTTAACTGAAAGAGTACTTGCTTGCTCCACACCACTGTGGATTGTTGGTTTATTTGTCATTACTAGTTCCGATTTATATATTTCCGACTGTAAGTGAAAGCAGCCTTTTTAAAAGGTTCGCTCCCACTGCAAGCACAGCTGACAACAAGGCACCCATAGCCTACTCAACATCTCTAAAAAAAAATTTTTTTTAAAAACACCTTTCTCTCCACTATCACATTTGTAAAAAAATAATAAAATCCACACAAACTTACCACAGACAAGGCAGGAAAGAGACTGGCGGAAGAAGGGCAGCAGCTTGCAGAGCTCCGCGAGGGCCCGGGGGTCTCGGGGGTCGCACTGCAGCACCGAGCGGCTCGCGGACACGTAGAGAGAAGTCGCATTCACCGGGTTCATCTCAGCTGCCTGTCCCGGGGCTCCGGTCCGATGTATTAATACGTTAAAACACCAAAATCACACAAACAAACAAAGAAACCGATGGAGGCAGCGGTAGAGCAGCGACTCCCGTGCTCTGTGCGCTAAAATCACTGTTTTTGTCAATGGAGTCTGGTGGCTTTGAAGAGAGCATAGATGGATGTAAAGGGCTTCAAGTTGGTAAATCCCACATATATAAGAGTCTGCGCAAGGAGCAATCGAGGTTACTCATCCCAAATCACATACTCAAAGTAATGTCCCAGCTCTGAAAGTACTGCTGCTTTTGGTCGGAAAGATTATAAATGCATCCACAATCAGGCCGATCATGCATATAAACATCGGCTCATCCACGTCGATGTGTCTTGTTTCCATACAGTCCGTGAGGTAAGATTAGACAAAGCATCATGTGGCGCTCTTTCCTCCGTTAGTGGCCTTACTAACGTTACTTACAGCTGGATAGCTAGCAGCAGACACTCAGAAATTCAAACAGGGGCTTTCGTGGCAAAGTGCTCCGGTTTGCAGTGGTTTGCCCCGATAATGCCATAGTCCACATGCATGCTGGTCCCGTGCTCTCACGTCGGTCCAGAGCTGGTGCCAAACAAAGCATTTATTATCTCACACGGAGGCTCCAATTTGGCCAGGCAGTGCAGCCCCAGCAGGCTCGTTATGGTTGTGTTATTGTTCAGATTCAAGGCGGCTTGAAAACAAAACAGGCCGCCTCGGCTCCAAATGCTCCTCTTGGGTGAAACACATCAACAGCAGCACGTCGACATGAAGCGGGGAAGCTCGTGAAGAGGTTGTGGTTAATAAAACAAAAGTAATGTCAAAGCTCTAACGCTTTTTTTTTTATGTTAAGAAAAATGAACCAGCACAAGCACCGAGCTCTGGTGACAGTGCTTTCCGCCTGAGGTGCACCAAAAGCCGGCTACAAAAGAAGGCCGCTCCCCCTCTTCTCGGGATTAGCGAGACTCTCTCGTACTCGCTAGTCGCCTACGCGGGAATGTAACAGCAAAATCAAAAGTTCGGACCAAATTATGTCCTCCTGCAGCTTTTGGTAGACCCCCAGAGTGCCAGGGAAGAGCGAAAGTGAAATAAATCCGTATTTGTGTACCTTGCTATCGTTAGCCGCGGAGTATTCCTCATATCTCCCGTCGCTTTTCCACACACAAACAAGGGGGCGCTGTTGCTCAGATCTCGCGAGAACACGTAACGCGGTCAATTTTAAAAATACAATGGAAAGACCACACATGGTGGAAACTATTTTTAGATGGAGTAAACCCATTTATTTCACAATGGCAACATTAAGCAATGCATGGTGTCACTTTTGTATTAGTCTTTTAAACCAGATACTTTTATTGGTGTTAAGTTGTTATTAGTCTTTTAAAACAGATCATTTTATTTGTAATATTACAATATTGTACATTTTATCTATTTCTTTAACTGTTTCAAACTATTTCCGGGATTACTACATTGTTTGAATGTAAACCCTTTTTTTTTTAACTCAAAACTGTCAAATGTTGTCAAATAAAAGAGAACAAAATCATCCTGAATCATTCAACATGTCCCATTAGTTTGTGTTGTGTCATCTCCAAGTCATTTAGTCATTATGAACCCCCCAAAATTAACATAATAATACAGAGGAAATTATCTTTAGTGGTAGCAACGGTCCTAATTATTCCAGCTTGCTTAAATGCGATAACATTGTGCAATTCAAAGAAGAGATCGCTGTGAGGTGCTGTCCGAGAAAGAACAAGGAGAACACACGTAAGGTGACAATATGAAAAAGCTGAGTCACCATGGAAACCTTTAGCAAATTATGTTTAACTGTTAAAATAGCTACAGACAAACGCCCTCCCAAAGATATACTGATAATAATGTTGACACACTTGCATGTTGCAACACACAGATACTATCTATCAATGAACCTTGCCCATATCTTTCTTCCTCTTTTTCTTTTGTCTTGACTCTGTTCATACGTGAGGCCGCTGACCAGCAGGGACTTTCCACTTCAAGGGTGTTGTTGAGGCAAAGAATACCCCACATTGTTAACTAGATGTTGCTTTTGAATGACATTAGAGCTGCTACAACTAGGTACATTAACAATTACTCAACTTATCAATGAACATAAATGTGAATTATGTAGGTAAATTAATTAAATTGTTTTCAGGTCAGACAAATCAAGCAAGTTTAAATCATAAACATTAGCTTGCAGATATGTAAATGATTAATTGACTTATCGGTGGATTCATTAATAGTTAAACAAATAATTGTTAGTTTTTTTACTTTTGGGGTTTCCAGAAGCCTCTCGTGCTTTTATGACTGTTTTAAGCTATAGTGGTAACAGTGGATGTATAAATAGAGTTAGTGTGTGAGTCAATGAGAGTTATTTTAAGTGTGTCTCCATACAGGCTCATACATGTGGGTTTCCTCTCTTCTTGCTCACAACAAATTATAAGAAAACCTGAACTGTAATAATTTCCACCCTACTGAAATAATGCACGTAATTGGCTTCATGACCTCATTGTTCATTAGAAAATAATTAGTCAACATACTCTATGACCTCATATGTTACACAGTAGTAGCTGTGGTGTTAGGAAGCATAGGAATCAAGGCAGTCATTCACCAAATATGGCGGGAGTTGACACCTGTCATTCAGCTGCCTTAATGACATAAAAACTGGTTAACAACGATCTAATTATTATCTTGTGATTATAATTTATTTGTTGATTTTCTGTAACTGAGAATGACCTTGAGTTACACGAATGGCGCGCGTTTGATTATGAAATGTCAACAAATGATTTAATATTAAATGTTTTTAGTGGTTGTACATCAATTGTGTGAATGTTGGTGGGGATAGTGAATGAACAATATGCTCTTACCTGCGTCAATAACCACTTTGGAGGAGGTACTTGGCACCCAGGTTTATTTCAACACCAGTATCAGGAAGAGCATAAACTGGGTTCTGCAGGTTTGAAAAAGAAAGGGTTAGGGTTGGAAGAAAACCAAATCAGTAAAAAATGAACATAATTGTGCAAATATCTTAAAAAAAATTATTCTACTGACACATGAAATAGTTCAAATTAATCCTTGACTTCCCTTCTGAGCAGTTCATAGTTAGGACACAGGAAAACGTAGGTGTAACCGCCCTAGTTAAACCTCAGTGTATGAGCTCCTTTTCACAAGCAAATGACACAATACATTTTAAACTAATTCATTCATGACCTTATTCTGACCTTTAAGAGAGCTCAAGCATCTCCTGCTATACGTCACTTGTATTTTTTTTTCCTTAATACATAATACTGATTTTAAACATCATGATTTACAATTATTGGAACTAGGAGATCGTAAGCATAAAAAATAACCCCAACTAAAAGGTATGATGACAGATGAGGTGTTTTGTTTATCATCGTGTCATTTCGGTTCAATTTTGATACAAGTGTTAGTAAGAGGGGGATGACAAGTCCTGCAGCAACAACACAGAGAGAACAAGCACACTTTATATGGACATGTTGGAAAAACTACTACTTTTTTTAGCACAAGAGCTTCTGCCCCCGCCCCCCCCGCCTTGTCACCTCCGCAGCATTATTGTTTCCATTCTAGGAACATGTGCGTGACTACAATGGTTCCTCTTTTAGTGTGAAGCTGAGGTATATAAGATCCCAACTGTCCGGTTCATTCATCATTACACTCAGTAGAGTTACAGAACTACAAAGCGCTTTAAAGCTGAGGTCCAGAGCCACTTTGAAGATTTGAAGATGAGTACAACGCGATCTGTCACCCGTTGGATTTTGCTGCTCACCCTGGCTGTTGTGATGCTCCTCTCTGCATCAAAAGGTAACACTGAACTTAAATGAATTTAAACCTCTTTGAATGTTGATTTATGTAAAACGTGTGTCTTAGAATTTGAAGAAATTTGCTTTGGATGATCGGACAAAAAGAGGAATTTAGGATGTCCTAATTGGCTCTTAGAAAATCGTAATAATATAATATTAACATTTTCTGAGATATAATTGGGAGATTAATTCATTAAAATAATCATTACCTTTAGCCCCGTCAAAGTGGCAGTTATAGATTCCAAAGATATTGAATAAATAATCCAAAATGGGTGTTGATACAACAATTTATGGATTCTAACGGCATAAATTATGATGAAAATGAAGGGGAAAAAGGTAAATATACAACATTAATATTTTTCTTCAAGTCAATCAATTTACTTTCATACATTTTAGTCTAGTTTATCTAGTATTAGATTAACAACTGAAATAAAATAATAGAATAGAAAAAGTGTTGTTAGTTTAAGCCAAATTGAGTAAATAATGCTATTTGATTCAGCCATAACAAATAATTAGCAGTAATACAGGGAACTGTAACCATGGCTACAGTGCGCCTTGGAGGAATCTAGAGTGTGACATGTTTCTATACACTACTGATGTAACTCTGAATAACAACGTATCGTGTGTGTGTGTGTGTGTGTGTGTGTGTGTGTGTGTGTGTGTGTGTGTGTGTGTGTGTGTGTGTGTGTGTGTGTGTGTGTGTGTGTGTTGTTGCAGTGGGGGCCTGGGGTCACCATATACCCTGCCAGACAAAGTGCACCGACTTCAAGGTCCGGCACATCCAATCGTGTGTTGAACAGGTGCAACGAAGGCGCTGCAACCACGCCTTCTTGTAAGCATTTTCTACTCTTTTTCATACAGGAAAACATTGATTGTATTACCAGATTATTGTACAAATCGATGTATGAAAAAACAAAAGGAATTGTGAGAACTGAATGTGGAAGTATATACTGAAGGAAGTTGACTTTTCAGGATCAAAGCCTCAAACCATCTGAATTCAATTCCTTTTTATAACATTTAGTTTACATTTATTTGGGAATTATTTTCCAAACTAGCAATTTCTGCTTTTAATATTCATCTTTTCTTTTTTCAAGTGACACAATGCAAATGAAAATGATGTGATTTGAAATTCAGTTGCTAGTGACACATACAGTATTACTGCCCGTATTGAACTTCATTTAGGTGTAATTTGGTGACATAAGGAATTCTGTGAAATGGTAAATGTTTGCATGGTCCCCAAACATTCAGATAATGAAAATGTGTCTCTGTTTCCAGGGTTAAAAACGCAAAGGGTACTTGTTGCATCAAACCAGACACTGTGTGGCTCAAAGAGATGATAAAGAAGGTGAGCATCTGACAAATCACACAATAAGTCACACAAGCACGAGAAAATGAGGTCATTCAGGAAACCAAATGTTCAAGTTTTAAATAACGATACAGATAATCACTCAAGCATCACTCAAATTATTTTCTAAATGTTTGATTATATTTTCGATTGGGCAACAACAGCAGTTTTAATAAAATAAATGTTTTAAATATGATAAAAAAGCAGGAGTTTCAAAGTACTGGGAAGACAAGTTGAAGCAACCATAAAGCAACAGATCAAATATTAAAACAATTGAATAAATATTTCCTTATTTTTAAGGACTTGTCTAATTGTACACTTCCTGTTCCCTCTCCTTCTCCACTGCAGGGAGAGCTACACTGTCCTCCAGATATTCACCTTTAAAAGGAAGATGTCCATCCATCCATCTTCTCCCGCTTATCCGTGGTCGGGTCGCGGAGGTAGCAGTTCCAGCAGAGAGCCCCAAACTTTCTTGATGTCCATGAAGAAGAAAATCGTCCCGGCGAAGCAGCTACTCTGAACCTTTCTTGATAATTTACTATTTATTCCTTTTAACTAAATATTTATTTACATTTGTAACTTATTTTTCTATTTATCTTTATATAGCCATACATGGTGTGGCATTATCTTGTGAATGTGTCAATGACAGTAATGGCAAAGTTTGTATTGCTTGAACCTGGAACTAAAAATAAAATGATGCGAAACTGCACTTGAAATGTTTGGCTCTATGAAACCTGATGTACTTATATGATTCTGTTTTCTTCAAAGATGTATCTTCCTGGTCGAATGCACTTATTGTAAGTCACTATGGATAAAAGTGTCAGCTAAATGAAATGTAATGTAACTGATCCAAAATGGGAATGGCTCTTGTTTTTCCACGTGTTCGAGGATGTGATGTTTTGGCGGCATGGCAGTGAGGATGCATGGGGACTTTTTGGTTGACTCAGTGTCACCTTTAAACCAGACAGCAATGGTTGTTATAAAAATAGGGGGAACAAAGAACAGACAGACCTAAAGCAAAGGCATTTAAATAGAATATATAAGAATGACATTACAATAAAAAACGGAAAGAAACAAAAATGTTATAAACTTGAACAAATCTGTGAGAGCAGGCCACCGAGGCCAAGAGCCCATTTTAGCAAATAATCTGACTGAAGGTAGTGCAAACATAGCTAACATGCAAATTTAAAAAAAGGAGAAACGGATTTACACTTTCACACTTTTCACGAGAATTGTCTCTAATCATTATGTTGAAATATCAGTATGTTTGCACACGGACTCATTGTAGTGCAAAACAAAGCAGAACATATATGGACATGATCCACAAACTCCTCCACCTTCAGGGTGTGAGTGTGTCCAGAAACACTGCGCATGACAACAAGGGTTCCTCATTTAGCGTGAAGCTGCAGTTTATAAGACCTCCCCTCCCTGGTTCACTCATCATCACACTTTGGCGAGTTGAGCTGTTAGTCAATAAAGAAACAGTTCTCAGATCAGTCTTTGTCGCTGTGAATGGTTTGAACATGTGGACGTCTCTCTCCGTCAGTCGCTGGATCTTTCTGCTCACACTGACCGCTGTGATGCTCTTCTCTGCATCAGGAGGTACTTCATCAGTAGAGTTTGTCCAGCTAATAGGACATCCTTTATTTATTCCGTCATTATTCTATTTGTATGTGAAATTCAATGATGATAATATATATTGAAACATCATGTTGATGAATCTTAAATTCATCTTTTTCTCTGGGTACCTCGTGCTGTGTGTCATCATTGTTATTTTTCCAAAAGAAAACCACACATTAATGATCTCTCTCTCTCTGTCTGTTGTAGTTGATTCAAATATACATTTGAAATGCTGCAAACCCTTCAGACTACCTAAGATTAATCCAATCAAGCATTGCTTTAAGCAGACACAGCGACACGGCTGCAGGCACGATGCCTACAAGTAAGTCTATCTCTGCTGTCATCTCTAATGTCAAATGTTATTCTAGTTAAGACGTACCTCAGGAGACCCGAACACACTCAGTGACATCGCAGTAATTTCTCCTCCACTTGCTTCACTTCGTCTTAATCCTGGAAAAGGAAATAAACTGTTATTCCAATTTAAGTAATCAGAGGAAAATGTATGTACTGTGCTGTTCCCTCTCCACACATTTAAATAGTGATCGTTTAATGAGGGTTAGTTCAAGAAGAAAAGCGTCAACATTCAGGCATTGATGAACGTGCTTAATTGTTGTATTTCCCTGTTTCTAGGGTTACAGATAAAAACGGTCAACTGTATTGTGTGAAACCAACACCTCCATGGCTCCAAAAACGTCTGAAACAGGTGAGTATCAGTGGTAAAAAAAACAGGCAGCATGACGAGCTACAGTGTGAATAATTCAAGAATGAAAACCGTTCCTAGCCCTGCAGGATGACAGCTTTACAAAATGTTTCCAATTGAGCCGATTGTGATGTTCCTGAGATGTTGTTTACTTCCATTGCTGGTTTGCTTGCATCAGGCAATGTAGATTTGATCAAACTAGCTCTGAGAAAAAAGAAATAAAAAATACTGTTTGTTTCACATTTACAGAAAAATGCAGTGATCATATTTATACTTTTAATATATAAATATTTCCTGGGTAGAACTTTGTCATGTGGTGCCAAATGAAAAAAAAACAATAATTCCCGTGAGAAACAATCTCTATATATTCTATTGATTATACTAGCGTTTATTAACTTGAGTCAATTCCCCCTTTGATTTGTATCAAATTACATCGTTTTTTTTGTATTATTAGTTAGCCACAGAGGCGTAAAATAATGAATTACCAAAGAAAGCATCATAAGTAAAACTCATCACAAGGATATCATTAATTTAATTTCCTTTTCTCTCCTTTACCCTTTCACTCTCGACACACAGGGATTAAACTGTTCTCCAGATATCTCACCCAGTTTGAGAAAAAGATTTGAAGTCCTGGATGAAGATGAACTGGAATAGCAAAAAGGATGCAGCATGGCAGCTACTGGGAAAATGTGCCGGATAAAACATGCAGGTCATTTCCTACAGCCTTAAATCCATCTTGTAGACATTTGGACAAAGTCATATTTTTTGTTAAATGCACCTGTAAACAAAATAAATCATTTGTTGGCTTTTAAAATGTGACTGAATCTTTATTTTCTGCATGTTCACGGTATATTGTCATTATACTGCAGTACTGACAGTGTATTGATGGGGTTTTCTGTGGAGTAAGTAGTAATGGAAACAGTGAATCCAGAAGAACTGTGTGATGAGTCAGTACGCTTTATTAATAACTGTCTGTACTTCAGTGGACAAACCCTCTCTGAATGAGTACTTGCAATTACATTCATGTGTTTTATGAAGGGAGTCATATTATGAATTACCCAAGCTCTTGATACTCCCTTTCTTACATTGAATCATCTGAAAAGGCTGCTTAAATGAAACCAAAGCCAAAAGGTTCAGATTGTTTACTTTCATTAATTAAAGAATTGTACAGTGAGGGCTTTTTATTTAGTTCAAACCAAATTAGGTTTGAAAATGCTCTTCAGCAGCTAAATAAGACTGCTAAATGTTTTTATCATATCAACTTGTCACCGATGTGTTCAAAACGTGTTTGTGCTGCCACCAAGTGGACAGATAAATAATTGTTTTGCCGTGTTTTAATATCCTCCTTTCCAAACAAGTGTCAGAGTGATTGATGCTACATCTGTCAGCATTTTCTTCTAAAATATATTTTTAGCTTGTTGGTTGGACAGAACAAAACATTTTAAGATAATGCCATGGTCTCTGGGAACCTAAGATTAATCCAATCAAGCATTGCTATGAGCAGACACAGCGACGCGGCTGCAGACACGATGCCTACAAGTAAGTCCATCTCTGCTGTCATCTCTAATGTCAAATGTTATTCTAGTTCAGACGTACCTCAGGAGACCCGAACACACTCAGTGACATCGCAGCAATTTCTCCTCCACTTGCTTCACTTCGTCTTAATCCTGAAAAAGGAAATAAACTGTTATTCCAATTTAACCGTTCTGTTGCGTTCGAAAGCTGTTACCGTTCATGGTGTTCGCGGGTCAATTTTGACCCATGATTTATCTCAGCCCAAAACATACACAAAAAATTACTATCATCCAATATTGTTTTAACTACATCATAACTAACCTATAATGCATTCATAACCGTACAATCCTGTTGTAATTTTATTTTATGACCCCAAAACACATTACACCACATATTGCACACGTGCATGAGTGTGTGTTCAGGTTCAAGTGTTAGTGTGCATATTCTTTGAGAAAGGTCGAGTTCCCGTGGGGGGAGGGGGAGGGGGGCAGAGGGAGGGGAGACCAGGTGCATGTTGCGAAAAATCATTGTTACAGTG
>NW_011368320.1:3483-7558 GCF_000735185.1 Notothenia coriiceps | reverse complement strand
GAGCGGCTCACAAAGTTGGTGGTTCATCGTTTTTAGTGATTATAGCCAACAGAAATAAGTGTTGACTGAGAGAGAGAGAGAGAGTCTGAAAGTCCTACAGAGTCCTTAAATTCGAAGATGTGTGAACGCTACTGGTTTAAAAACGTGGCCAAAAATCTCTAATTTTGTATCATTTTGAATTTTCACATCATTTTTTTTTGTTCTCTGACATGTTAATCCAAACCTAGCTGGATATTTTAGAAAGTCCATGTTGAAAACCTTAAAACCTGGGATAATTCTACTTGTATTTCGGGGAATTTATGCAGAACAATTAAAAGCTAAAATAGAGCTGGTCCATGTTAAAAACATAAAAATGCTGAAATCAAAACCCGCCACTCCGTATATACACAAAAAGATAAGCGAGTGGTGTGAGAAGCACATTGTTTAAGCACGTAAGCTGTATTGTAAGAAAAATAATGATTATAATTGTAAGGTTAGTAGGAGTAAGAGTGTGTGTTATTTGTGTAAAGTAAAAATGCACTTGGTTGATGTTCTTGTATTATAGAACAACATGGTCCCCCGTGTGTCGGGGAACTCACGCAGCGTCACAAGAATAAAACACCTTTCTCTTTTCCTCCGTGACCCAAATCTTTTAGAAACGGGGGAACAACGAGCGTATACAAGATTTGCTGGACGATATGATAATTTCAAATGGTCGGGACCCACTGAGAGCTTGCTATCAGAAACAATGCCTGATGTGTTTTGGACGTAATCTCGTCTTTGTTCACATTAGCATCGCTAACACTCAGAGCTAATCTGTACTGGAGAGCACATGTGTTTTAAAAAGCAGGAAATAAAGAAAGGAACTCACCTTGTGATAAACCCGCAAGAGAAAAAGCATTTGAGCTCCATACTGTTTCAGAAATAATCCTTGATGTGGTTTAGAACAGGATGAAGTTTTATCACAGCAGAATTGAACTTTATCAAATCAAAGAACTCCACTGGCTTCCCGTTTCACACCGCTCCATTACTCCCGGTCCTCACTTACAAAGCCCTCCACCATTTGGCCCCCCCTACCTCACTGACCTCCTCATCCTCTACCAACCACCCCGGTCCCTCAGATCCACCTCAGCCGGTTTGCTTTCCACCCCCAGGGCCAAACTCCGGAGCTTTGGGGACAGAGCCTTCTCTGTGGCAGCCCCGAAGCTCTGAAACTCCCTCCCCCTCCGTGGGTCTGAGTCCCTCACCCTGTTCCAGTCCCGCCTCAAGACTCATCTCTTCAACTCTGTATATCCATTGCCTGTCCTTGTTTGTCTACCCTCCCCCCGAGTGCAAAGCGTCTTTGAGTTAGAGAAAAGCGCTATATAAATATAATTTAGTATTATTATTACATGATATGCAAGTTACTATACTTTTGGGCCTTGATTGGTCCCTCTTTGCAAAGTGTAAATACTCGATTCAAGATCAGCCCCCGCTTTCAGTTGGTAATCCAGCTGTCATATAATATCCCAACATGCATTCTGTAAACCTCAGAGCCAACTAGTTTTCTTGTTGTAAACTTTCCTGATAGCACTTTACTCTTTTCTAAATGTGGTCACTTTGGCAGCAGGTATCATTTCCCCCACTTGAGGGCGATAAAGCCGTGCTAACCACTGATGTCTGTTGTTTCCATAAAATGGTCTTTTTCATGTTCGCTGATATATGAAACACACAGGCCCAGACTAAAGATCTTTCAGGTCTCCAGAAAATATCATTATGCAAGGAAATAACCGATTAAATTAATAATAATGAAATAAAATGTCAAATGAAATCATACTGAAGTGAAAAAACTACACTTACTCAACATGACAGGTCACACTTTTCTGAGGGACATTACTAATAAATAGAAATCTACACTAACTGCAACATCATCAGACATCCGACACTGTAGGGGACAAAGGATTTATCAGACCTAAAAGTCAGAGAATAATGGGCTGAAAGGAGCGACTGTAACAAGTGCATCACATCCACAAAAAAGTAGAAGTTTCAATGTTGTATTTAAATGAGTTTCGGCTGAAGAATCAGTGTGTGTTTAAATTAAATACTTTTATACTGTCATTTAAATTCTCCTATGTTTTGTTCTCCTCCCAATGATTCAGGTACAACATTAGTGAATAGGATTACAAAATGAAAAGAAGACATTGAATAAAAATCATTATGGAATTGATTTTCATGGCCTTTTTGAAAACTGTGTCTTTAGAAAACTCAATAGCAGAAAAGCGGCTGGCCCTGACAATGTCTCCCCCTCCACCCTGAAGCTCTGTGCTGATCAGCTGTCTCCGGTGTTTACAGACATCTTCAACACCTCACTGGAGACATGCCACGTCCCAGCATGCTTCAAAACCTCCACCATCATCCCTGTTCCCAAGAAAACAAGGATCACAGGATTGAATGACTACAGACCCGTCGCCCTGACCTCTGTGGTTATGAAGTCCATTGAGCGCCTTGTCCTGTCCCACCTAAAATCCATCACAGACCCCCTCCTGGACCCCCTGCAGTTCGCCTACAGAGCCAACAGGTCTGTGGGCGACGCTGTCAACATGGCCCTTCACTTCCTCCTCCAGCACATGGACACAGCAGGAACCTACGCCAGGATCCTGTTTGTGGACTTCAGCTCCGCCTTCAACACGATCATCCCGGTTCTACTGCAAGACAAGCTCTCCCAGCTGCACGTGCCCGACTCCACCTGCAGGTGGATCACAGACTTCCTGTCTGACAGGAAGCAGCACGTGAGGCTGGGGAAACACGCCTCTCTGACCCCCGGACCATCAGCACCGGTTCCCCTCAAGGCTGCCTTCTTTCCCCTCTGCTCTTCTCCCTGTACACCAACAGCTGCACCTCCAGTCACCAGTCTGTCAAGCTCCTGAAGTTCGCAGACGACACCACCCTCATCGGACTCATCTCTGGTGGGGACGAGTCTGCCTACAGGTGTGAGATGAACCATCTGGTGACCTGGTGCAGGGACAACCACCTGGAGCTCAACGCCCTCAAGACAGTGGAGATGGTTGTGGACTTTAGGAAGAACGCAGCCCCACCCGCCCCCATCACCCTGTACACCTCCCATCATCTGTGTGACCCATTCACTCGTTTGACCTCCTCATCACTGCATCTGGTACGCTGCAGCCCAGCCATAAGGATCAACAGCATCACACTATGTGACAATCACCTGTGTGCCACATCACTACTGTGTGAATCACATCTGTGTGACACTCTCATACATCAATCAATTGTGTGACCCCCATCAGTCTGTGTGACTCTTCAAAAACAAAAAAAAAAAAATCTCTGTAGTGAAACCAACGCAATTCTCTTGTCGTGACTAGCATCAAACTGTGTGACTCTCACTCTGGGACATCACTCTGTGTGACTCCCATCCCACTCGGTGACCCCCCATCACTATGTTTTGAGCCCTCATCCACTCTGTTTTTTGACCCCCCCTCACTGCTGTGTGACCCCCCCACTTCACCTCTGCTGTGACCCCCCCATGTCAACTGCGTGTGAACTCCCCCAATCACTCTGCTGGACCGCCCCCCATCACTCTGTTGTGACTCCCCATCAGAACTCTGTGTGACTTCCCATCGAGCTCTGGTGACCCCCCCATCCACACTGGGAAGCCCCCCACCCCTGTTGTGACTGGCCCCATGCCACGTTCTGGTGTGACCCCATCGCAACTCTTGTGACTCCATCACTCTGTGTGACTCCTTCACTACTGTGTGACCCGCCCAATCACTCCTTGTGTAGGACTCCCCATCACCTCTGTGCGACCCCATCACTCCTATGTGACCCCGATCAACTCTGTTTTGAGCCCCCCTCATCACTCGTGTGACTCCCCACTCCACTCGGTGGTGAACCCCCATCACTTGTGTGACCCCCCAATCCCACTCAAATGTGTGACCCCCCATGCACTCTGTTCGACTCCACCATCACTCTGTGGCAGTCTTTCCCCACTATCCTGGGCACGCAAATCGTATCGCCCAGGACCTCAAACTGGAGCAGAACACAGCTCCCTCCATTCAAAAAAAGCCCAGCAGAGGAATGTTTCTTCCTGAGGCAGCCAGAA
>NW_011368320.1:0-3448 GCF_000735185.1 Notothenia coriiceps | reverse complement strand
GGCGGGGGGGGGAGGGTCGTCTAAAGTCAAAGATTAATCTTGATTGGGCCAAATTTGACCTCGAGTCACCCAAAACAATTATGCTGGGTCTCCCCAGACTCGAACAACAAATTATACTCTTTTTTTTTTAGAGGCCCTTCAGACTTGGCAAAAATGGTCAAAATCTGTTTTGTATGGTTCATATAGCTGTTGTGGAGGATATCATGAAGCCTTGTTCCGATAAAAAAAACTAGAGCATTATTATATCATTTTTACTTGAAACGGGTCACGGGAGACCCAAACACAACATAAGGGTTAAGTAATCAGAGGAAGAAGTATGCAGATCTAGTATTAATAATGATAAAACATTTCAATGATAAAGCACTTTAGGTGCTCAAAGGCACTTAACAGAGATACAAAATAGATAAATAAAAATGAGTAAGATTAAAATGGAGTTAATTAAACAATATTTAATAAAGTACACATTAAAAGTCAGTCTGAAAAGGTGAGTTTTTTAAAATGTAAACTTACTTCAATTGTACTTAAAGTAGTAAATGTATGTTCACCAGTGGAGTTCAAAGCCTTTCATGCACTGCATTGTAGGAAATGAACATGTTTTAGTTCCCTGTTTCCTGATTCTAGGATTATCACAAGCGGTCAAATGTATTGTGTGAAACCAAAATGGCTCGAAAACCGTCTGAACCCGGTGAGTATCATGTGGTGCCAAATGAAGAAAAAACAACAATTCCCTTGAGAACAAATCTATATACTGCATACTCTATTGATTATGCTAGCGTTTTATTGATTTGAGTGAATGTGACTGAATCTTATTTTCTGATATGCATGATTGGGGTTTTCTCTGGTGAGTGTGCAGTAAAAATGGAAACAGTGAATCTAGAAGAACTGTGTGATCAATCAGTAAGCTTTATTAATAACTGTCTGTACTTCAGTGGACACATCTGCTTTGTATATACTTGTAATGACATACATGTGTTTTATGGTGTCTTTTTATGAATTATTCAAACTCTTGATACTCCTTTTCTTACCATGAATAATCTTATATGGCTGTTTAAATAAAACAAAAGCCAATAGTTTCAGATTGACTACTATAAATAAGTTCACAGTGAGAACAGGGAAAGGGTGCCTTTGTATTTAGTTGAGAACTGCATTTGTTTTTTCCGGGAAAAGCAACTTAATAAGCAACCATTTCCTAAAAAGGTTCATCATATGAACTTGTCAGCGTTGTGTTTACAACTTGTCAAGTGGCCAAATATATCGGTTATTCGAAGGGTTTGAATATCCTTGCTCTGACAGATTACATATTTATGCAATATGGAAATAAGCATATAACATGGGCACTGTTTCAGAAATTAATTTCAATTAAAACTGAGGTTGTTCCTGATGCGGTTAGGGAAAATAATTCGCCTTAAAATAAGCTAACTGATGTCAGTAGTGGACACAGCCAGATGAAGGTGCCTTAAAGCTTTAAAATTGAGCTGAAAAAAAGATAATCTCCAGTCAATCATCAAAAACACTATCTTTCTGTTATCTTATCCTGATACATATCTTGCCTTAAACTACAGAAGGATTTAGGACAGAAATATATGAAAAATCTGTATGTAAATGTGTCTTTTTAGAAAATGGCCTTTCCTTTCTACTCAAGATTAATGCATAACGTGTGTAACTAGTCATTTCATTTTCATGTTTTTATTCCAGTCCAGTGTTTCCCCTATATACAAATAGCGGCGGCACTAATATTTTTTAATTAAAATAATAATAAGTGGCGACCCCTAGCGCTCGTGGCAACTTTGCGCGCCACCGATAAGCGGGAAAGCTGTCAATTTCAGAGCTGAAGGAAAGCATTACATTATCCTGCTTGGGGATAAGAGGTGGAGAGGGGGGAGGCACAGACTCTTTTTGATTGTTTGTTATGTGGATTTGTAGTATTTGTGTTACTGTATGTTCAATAAAGGTGTATTTTGCTAAATCTTGAGACATTGCCACAGTATGTACTAGGCCTCAAGAGCCTTTCTTGTGCTGGCAGACACATAGAAACATATTGGCGAGGCGCACTTCGCACACACTAAAAAATTCCACGCACTCCGCGCTCACATTTTGCCGGCCCCGCGAGCCTTAGCGCCGCTGCTATGACTCCATCCTAGGGGAAACGGCAGTCACATAACGGTTCTTTGGTTTTCATTTAATCGTCGTATTATTATCTACCTAATACCTATATGACATTTTTTGTACTATCTCAAAGTAAAATGAAACTTTTGCAACAGTGAAATGCGAAAAACATTTGATCTAAATCAGTTTGCACCGACAGTTAAGGGCTCTATTTAAGTAAGACCATCTGTACAGAGAATGACGAGGCTTGTTCTTGTTCATTGGAAGTACACAAATAAAAATGTATGATATATTATGCAATGCAATGTGAAGCAATACAATTTAGCAATCTTAAATTAAATGTCATTCCAGTGTGTTTATCATGGTTATGATCAGGGTGGGACATCTGTCAGTTGCTCATTCCAATATTTCAAAACAACCCAATGCACGACATGAGGCTTTTTTTATACTAAAACCTTGAAACAGGTTAACCAAGTGGCATGTTGTCACTTTTATAGAGAACCCACAGAAACCCTGTGTCATGGTGAAAAGACCAGATGAAGCAACAAGAAAGAGGAAGAGGAGTTTTGGGCAACACAAATTGTGATATTTAAAAAGGCGGTTGCTTCATTTTTCATTTAATTGTTTATTGGCAGGGACAATGCACAGTAATGAACACTTAAAACATTCAAATGTATCAATCGTGACACTGCCAGATTTAGCTTTGAGCTCATTTCCATCCGCAGTCCCTCACATAAAACATTTAAGAAAATTATATTTGACAAACATAGCAAAAACAAAATATATGATATGCAAAAAGTGCAAAAGAGCAAGAGCAGCATACACAAGTATTTATGACATGGTAATACAATATAGCAGCAACGACATATAAAGTGCAAGAGAAGATACAAGAGATGCATAAAGTGCCAGAGGAGATACCCCTGTGTTAAAGCACATTTAGCGGTGATTGCAGGTCTGTTTGTTTCTTAACCATTCTTTGAGTTGACATTAATGTCAGTTTGTATGAAGGCTGTGTAAACCAGAGACTGTAGTTAAAACCAGAATTATAATCTACTGAATTTAAAGCCAGGCAAACTAAGAAACAACATGTTTAGATGAAGTTAATCCCATTAAAAGATATCTTTAAATATTTCCAATTCTACATAGAAAGGCAATACTTATTATAGTTATCCTACATGTATATACATTTAGATTATAAGAGACTGTTTGTACTTCAGCATTGTAATTATTGTGCCATCATGGTTAGCATGGTGCAACACCCACACCAAATCATGGCATCACATCACCCCGGTCCTCAAAGAACTCCACTGGCTTCCCGTTTCTCACCGCATCCACTACAAAC
>NW_011368319.1:0-4155 GCF_000735185.1 Notothenia coriiceps | reverse complement strand
GTGTGTGTGTGTGCGGAATTGGGAGAAAAAAATGGGGGATCGGGATTTATTTATTTTTAATTTGTATTCAATCTTACAAAACAAAAATGACCATGTTCAAGTCTTAAAGTCATCCTGAGGCCTTAGTTTTGGTTTCAAATTACACAACATCATGTATGTGTTGCTTCTTTGGGGCTTGTTTTCATAGACCTGCTTATTTCTCTCAAATCTGGCAACAGAGTGGGCGCAGTGTCTAATTGTAGCAGTAAGCTAACGAGTACTGATAAGCTTTATTTTGTTTTGATCCAATGCTGCACAACTGAACTGATCCAATGCTGCTGTGAAAGAAAGAAGCTATATCCATGTTGGATAGAATATCCAATTTAAATAAAAAAATAACCTTAAGGGACAACTTGAATGCTTTTTTTCTTTATTTTCTCTTAATGCATTGCATAAAGATTGGATCGGGAAAAATCGGTATCGGCAAATTGTCGAAATCAAATGATCGGAATCGGATCGGGAGCAAAAAAAGGTGATCGGGACATCCCTATATTTTAAACATCACCATTCGTACACAATGTCCTTGTTCTTTTGCAGCAATCAAACTAATTTGTTAAACATTGTATATCCAACAAGCCTTCTCTGTTCGAATATACACGAAAAGGCCATACCAAAAACATAAATGACACCACTTAATAGTAAATTATTCAAACCATGATATTTCTGTACATCATGTTCAGGGAGAGTTTCCTGGTCTAATGTCCTTGCGAGGACATTTGTTCCTCATTACTATACAGAAATAACAACAAACACCTCTAACACTGAGATGCTCCTGTGACATTCATGAACAATGAGTCTTAAAATGCCAGAGCCATTTCTTTCTCATGAATAGAGAATCCGATGAGTCAACGTTTGCTGTGTTTGGTACTTCAGTGAGGAAAGATTGGGTTTTATGGCCTTGCAAGCAAAGATTTCCTGCTTCATTTATTTTAGTGTAGGCGGGACTTCAGAGCAACACACACACTTGTTTGTGGTGTAGGAAAATATGTATGTAAGGGTTTTTTGTATTATGTAAATGTCTATATGAATAGCTGCAGGGACTGTATGTTATGGACATAATCATTGTCTAACTGGCCTTTTTAAAGTCCTCAGGAGAAAGCTGTAAACTTTAAAGGATGACAACACACACATTTACTCGAAGACATACAGGACAGCGGACTTGAAAGGCTGAAAAATAGTACTCTTGTCTTTTGTTTGCACTGTGGGTAATAATGCATTTTAAACGTATTGCCAGAAACAACTTCCAAACGCTATTTCAAAGGTCAAATTAGTAATGCGTGCACGTGACTATTTAACCCACGCAGTCTAATCAGTATTCCCTGAACATGAGAGGTACTTCCCTTAAGCGAGACATCAGAGAACCAAGACTGTAATCTGTGATGTTTGTCTGAACTTCCACATCGATGTGAGCTCAATATTAAAGCAGTGCTATCCCTTTGGAGTAAAAAACATGCATAACAGGACATAGGAAATCCTTCTGGGCTTACACCTTTTTTCAGGGTCATAGATAACAGATAGGAAGAAATCAGGAGAGGAAGATGAGAGAACAGGTATGATATAATATTCAGAAAACATGTGGACATGTTTTTAGGTTGAATCAAAACGGAACAGATTTTTGCCAAGTTGGTTTACATACAATGAATTTGCTTTGGTGTATCAGTGCACACATAGAACAATTGTAAGAAAAGGGACTATTATATTTATACAACAAATAAATACAGTATGTGTGAATTATGACTCGAACTCAAACAAATGTAATAAAAAATGTGCAGATTCTCATAAAGAAAAAGGTAGCCTTGAACAGAAATGTGCAAACGAAGAGATGTGTAATATGTTAACATATTTAAAAAAAAAAAAATACTTAAGCTTTGATGGTTTAGCATGCATTTAAGCTTTGGAGCTTCAGAAAGATCTAGCTATTAGCTTTTGAATGAAAAATAATTATTAAAGTAAGCCCAAGAAATGAAAAATGTAACACCAGCACAGCCAACTTCTCTATCAAGGAGGTTAATGGTTATGAGATGGGGACAGATGTTATAAATATGTGTAAAATAGAAGTTAGCAAGCTAGCGAGTATGTTAGCATTTACCTAGCTAGCTACATGTTACTCAGTGTGTTCTTAATATGAGACAAGAACAATACTTTGGTGCTCTGTGATGGAGCAGAGAAGTCATTTGTGGATAACTGCTGCAACACAGACGTAGTGGGTGTCATTAAACAACAGAAACAAAATTGCTGTAGGGGAAATTGTTCATAACATTACAGCTATTTAGCAAATTGGCAAGATGGGGACATTGTCCTCTGTTCTCATTAGGATCATATTTTGTTATGTCTTTTTTTATTATCTTCAAACTAAGCTTCACAATTCTTTATTTATTAAGTAATGTGTGTGTTTCTCTGTGTGTGTTTGGTGGCATATTTCCCATAACAACTATTTGGTTTTCAACATGTGTGAGTTTGCGGAGTGTGAAAGGCATGCTTGTGTGTGTGTGTGTGTGTGTGTGTGTGTGTGTGTGTGTGTGTGTGTGTGTGTGTGTGAGAGAGAGAGTGTGTGTGTTTGTGAGGGGGAGAGAGTGTGTCTGTGTGTGTGTGTGTGTGTGTGTGTGTGTGTGTGTGTGTGTGTGTGTGTGTGTGTGTGTGTGTGTGTGTGTGTGTGTGTGTGTGTGTGTGTGTGTGTGTGTGTGTGTGTGTGTGTGTGTGTGAGAGAGAGAGAGTGTGTGTGTGTGAGTGTGTGTGTGTGTGTGTGTGTGTGTGTGTGTGTGTGTGTGTGTGTGTGTCTGTGTGTGAGTGTGTGTGTGTGTGTATGTGTGTGTGTGTGTGTGTGTGTGTGTGTGTGTGTGTGTGTGTGTGTGTGTGTGTGTGTGTGTGTGTGTGTGTGTGTGTGTGTGTGAGAGAGAGAGAGAGTGTGTGTGTTTGTGTGTGTGTGTGTGTGTGTGTTTGTGTGTGAGAGAGAGAGAGAGTGTGTGTGTGTGTGTGTGTGTGTGTGTGTGTGTGTGTGTGTGTGTGTGTGTGTGTGTGTGTGTGTGTGTGTGTGTGTGTGTGTGTGTGTGTGTGTGTGTGTGTGTGTGTGTGTGTGTGAGAGAGAGAGAGAGTGTGTGTGTTTGTGTGTGTGTGTGTGTTTGTGTCTGTCTGTGTGTGAGGGGGAGAGAGTGTGTCTGTGTGTGTGTTTGTGTTAGAGAGAGAGAGAGAGAGAGAGAGTGTGTGTGTGTGTGTGTGTGTGTGTGTGTGTGTGTGTGTGTGTGTGTGTGTGTGTGTGTGTGTGTGTGTGTGTGTGTGTGTGTGTGTGCTTTGGTCTGTTTATCTGTATAGTGTAGTGTGTGTCTCCTCTCCCTCTGGAGCTTTTATCGGCATGTGTGCATCAGAGCTTGTCTTTGAATGCCTCCTCGACGTACAAAGTGTGCAAATGTGTGTATGCTTAAAAGGTTACGCTAACCTTTTCAGAGCTACATTGTCTCGGCGGGTTTTTAATTGTCCCTTGTCTATATAAAGGACTTGACCTTCTCTGCTCCGTCTTAATGATTTGCTGCTCCTGCAATGGCCTGCTCATTTAGGAACATCAGCGAGGAGGAGGAGAGAGGACGACAGACAGAAAGAGGAAGATACCGATTTGCTGCCGCTCAAACAGGCAGTTCATTTAGTCACAGAAGTGGGAAGGAGACATCAAACCGGTGGCAGTTTGAGCAAATATGTTTACTATGAGCGGGAATCTGATTATGTGTCTTGTAGAACCGCTTGGCTTTGGGGAAGCATTTGCCTCCCACTCAGTGTCTTCTGGACGAGGACCATCAGAAAGCACATTGACACAGGGAACTTTTGAGCGGTTGCTCTTGACTTTGAGAGAGTCAACTTTGTACTTGAGGGGAAAGTGGATCCGGATATTAAAGCGCTTCTTCTGTGTCAGTGCAAGTCGTGCTCTTTGATGCTTTATTTGATGTGGGACACTGAGGAAGTGTCCAAGTTCATAATCAGTTCTGCTACATCTGATGTTTCCTCAGACAGCTTTCAAATATTAAAAGGCTTTATTGTCAGGTCGAAAATGACGTTTTGGCAATCAAAAGCTGAAGTCCTCAGGGATCACCAACTACATTTGTTCAAGGGCCAAAATGTGTCCAATAG
>NW_011368318.1:0-2106 GCF_000735185.1 Notothenia coriiceps | reverse complement strand
CTGTGTCTGTGTGAGAGACAGTGTGTGTGTGTGTGTGTGTGTGTGTGTGTGTGTGTGTGTGTGTGTGTGTGTGTGACTGTGTCTGTGTGAGTGCCGGTGAGAGTGTGTGTGTGTGTGTGTGTGTGTGTGTGTGTGTGTGTGTGTGTGTGTGTGTGTGTGTGTGTGTGTGTGTGTGTGTGTGTGTGTGTGTGTGTGTGTTTCCTGTATTCTGGAGCATTTTAACAGGTGGTTTGATACTTTTATGTGGCTACACTAGCATGAGGAATTTCCTGAACATGTTGTGTGTGTGTCATTCACCTTACCACCGGCATCGGTTCATACAGATCTGAGCTGTCCACCGCAAATATGGTAACACTCCTTGAAAAAACGCGCGCTATGTGAGAATCTGCCTTGGTACAAAGTAGCAGTGAAAACATGGTACGGAGTTTCATTGATTTGGGCATTCTCTCAATAAGCAAGTGGAATTTGATAGACCGATGCACGGACTGTCCACATGGTAAAAGTCGGGGGGTCTAAACTAATCATTTTCAAAGGTGGGGGGGACTTGGGACGCTCCTGTGTGTCTGTCTGTCTGTCTTGATTAGATCTCAACAGTCCTGTTTTTAACCATCAAGTTATAAATATTTTATGTTATTTTTTTATTTGTAGGTGTGAAAGAGTTTCGAGGAGAAATCAAAAAGTCAGATTGCAGCTACAAACACAGACCAACAACCGCAACGCAACTCTCTTTACGCATTCCATAACTTCCATACTTTCTTACAAAAACATGAGGAAGAGAGTAAAACACAAGAGCCATACACAAATATTCACCGATTACCTGACACATTGTCTAATTATTCTTTCTATATACATTGTATTGCACCCACCCCAAAACAATTCCACAGTTTGACACTGACCTCTGAAATACACGTGTGCTTTAAAGTAATCCAGTTATACTAAAAATCAAGTTTTCTTCTATGCTCTACTGAACTAAGAGCAAACTACTTTAATGAACCTTCTGGTAGAACTCTGAATGCTAGCCCTGTTCATAACTTAAACACACACAGCTTTTCTATAAAACAACAACATCTGTAGGTTTCATCAGTCTTTGTTCTAGTAGTCCTGATTGTGGTGTTCTCTTGAATCCACTTTGTTTCCTAACTGAAATGAATGTCTGGTTTTCATTGACTCGTGTATATTTGGTGTCAGTCTTTCCTCCTCTTCCTCTCATTTTTCTTTCTGTTTCAGACGTTTGTTTCGGGCACGAAGGTTTTGGCCTGTTGGACAGACTGTCGTTTCTACCCGGCAAAAATCCTCAGAGTGAACAAAGACGGTGAGTTTCTGCTTCAGCTCCACACCTGATGTTATTGTTCAATAATCAATTAGTAAAACCACCAAAAGTGAAGTAACAACTCTATTGTTTTAAAACATGGAGGGGGAGGTCTACAGTGCTTAAATGACATTTGAGGACATGATGAGAGTTGGTTGTTCTGTTGAGATAATGGCACATTTGGCACATTTTACTTTTGGCCCTCCCACACCATCAGCTGTGATTCTCATCACACAAATGCATGATCATCACAAATGGGAGATTACATGTTCAAAGGGAAATAAAAAAGCTTTCCAGCGGAGTGGGACATAATATAACTGGACGTAAATAATTAAATATGATCCACCAATCACAAATATTAACATTAAACATTAATTTTTTTGAGTTCTTACATTCGCCCAAATGTTTACTTCAAGTTTCAACCTAGAGTTAAATGTAGTCGTGTGTGTGTGTGTGTGTGTGTGTGTGTGTGTGTGTGTGTGTGTGTGTGTGTGTGTGTGTGTGTGTGTGTGTGTGTGTGTGTGTGTGTGTGTGTGTGTGTTTTCAGACTCCTACAAAGTGCGTTTCTATGACGGCGTGGTTCTGACTGTGAAGCCCACTAAAATCAAACCCTTTAAGGAAGTAAGTAATGCTTCACTCTTATTGGTCCGCATCTGATTGTCTCCAATTCAAAACGTCCCTGATCATAACTGTGTGTGTGTGTGTGTGTGTGTGTGTGTGTGTGTGTGTGTGTGTGTGTGTGTGTGTGTGTGTGTGTGTGTGTGTGTGTGTGTGTGTGTGTGTGTGTGTGTGACAGA
>NW_011368317.1:0-1928 GCF_000735185.1 Notothenia coriiceps | reverse complement strand
CAGAATTCCCACTAAAGTCTTACAATATCACACATGTTACATTTGTCTCAGTGGACTTCACAGTTTGTACAGAATATCAGTATGACAATACGACACCCTCTGTCCTTAGGCCCTCTGTCCTTAGACCCTCTGTCCTTAGACCCTCTGTCCTTAGACCCTCTGTCCTTAGACCCTCACATCGTACAAGGAAAAACTTCCAGAGAAACCCCAGAGTTTAAAGGGGAACATGGGAGAAACCTCAGGGAGAGCAACAGAGGAGGGATCCCTCTCCCAGGACGGACAGACGTGCAATAGATGCCGTGTGTAAATCGAAAAGATAATACATTTTACTGCATAGGTAGACCAACTGACCAACAATTATATAAGTTGCATTGTTGGAGGAGCTCAGGTCAGAAGAATCTCATTGCCATTTCTACACTGTAGCTTTGTGCATATGACAATAAACCCTTTGAGTCTTGAATCTACAGCGGTCTGTACTACTGGATTAACAACGTGTCACATGTTCTGAATTGACCAATCAGAACTTTATTTAGGCTCCGTATTGTTTATGGCACGGAACAGGTGGGTCTTGAGGTTTTTCTTAAAAGCTCCACTTTGGCATCACGCTTCTTTCTCAGTCCTGTTGTTTCTCAGAGGCTGATTTTCTCAGTTGTTTCTGTCTATTAACGGAGTGTTATCGTTCTGCTTCAGATCGGCTGTAACGCGGTGAGCTGGGCTCCGGCTGTGGTTCCCGGGAGTTTGATCGATCAGCCGTCGGGACAGAAACCAAACTACGTCAAGCGCTTCGTCTCCGGAGGCTGCGACAACCTCGTCAAACTCTGGAAGTAAGTTCAAAGTCAACTTTATTGTCAATCTTTCAGTTTGTGTGTACAGCCAGAGAGATCGAAATACCGTTTGCCACAATCCCCAATACAAATATATATAAAAATATGTATTAAAATAGTTGTTTTACAGACTTTGTGCCATTTAATGCTTTTTACGTAGTGCTTATTTAGTCTAATTTGCAATTACAGAGAAACAGTTGTTGGCTAATGAAAATACAAATCTTTAAACTCAGGCTCCCTCCAATAATTCTCATTTAATATGTGGATAAGATAAGACTTTATTTATCCAGAAGGAAATGTTGTGCCAGAGTAACAACGATGCAATAAACACAACCGCATAATAATTAAACTGTACATTAACAGTGCAGTAAAAATAGCTAATTCAATAACTACAAGTTACATAGACGGTCAAAACATTTATATACACTGTGCATATCACTAAGATAAAAGTAGAAATGAATCTTCCAAGACTGAACTTTGAACCTGTTCTTAGATTAAGATATATTCACTTCCTTTTTATTTAATATATACAGTATTTCTTTAATACTGTATATATTAAAGGACAACTAATGCACATATTAACAAATACTTGGCCCTAGTTCCTTTTGGTTTTAAATGTCCCCTATTATGCAAAATCCACTTCTTCATGTTAGGGCTGCTCGATTATGGCAAAAATCATAATCTCGATTATTTGGGTCAATAATTGTGATTATTAAATGCGATTATTCATTGACTTTGAAAACATCCATTTATTGTACTTTAAAGCAAATAATAATTTGAACTTTTTAACTGTTGAAATCATGTCTACATTTAAATAAATAATATCAAAATAATAAATACCAATAAACAAGATCAACACACATGTTGCAGTGCACTGTCAAAACCTGAAAACTCCTTAACATATAGCCAACATTTTGGTAAAACATATTCAACTCAGTTAAACATTAAAGGCTGGCCCACCGTCATGGTCCAGAAGTAACAGGAAATAAATGTTGAACTACAATTTAAGACCAAATAAAAATGTTTTGGCCCCCATGGCAAATGCTGGTAGGGCTGCTCATGTCAGCTCTTAAAGGTTTTTTGCTAGAAACACCAGCCTGTTTA
>NW_011368316.1:0-4019 GCF_000735185.1 Notothenia coriiceps | reverse complement strand
CAAGCAGGAAATGAACCGGGTCGCCCTTTTTATTTACTACAAGACAAATGTGCCTTTTTATTTCATACAGTTCAATTTGGATTGAGAAATAATCTAAACCTCATGCGTGGCGCTTCAATGTCAAGGGGGGCAATATAGCGTGTATGTAATTACATTGCAAATACTGACTTGAGCCACACCTCTGTATGGGTTAGCCCTACCATAGATTACCCAACAAAACTGAGACTGCCAAGAACCACTTTCATTTAACTAGGCCAGTAGGTAAGGACTTTCCACTGGATAATAACTGCAGCGATGTATATGTTTTAGCTGAATACACATTTTTTTTTTACCCTAATTGATGCAGTTAGTCATTTCTTTAATGTTTGTTCTTTCTGATGTAAAGTCAAGGTTGTAAGTGTATGCAATGAAGTTGTGGGGCGCTGAACTGTTCTTTTATGATAGTAATTATTTGTCTTTCAAATTTGAAGGAGGGTGAGCAAGCATCTTGAGGAACATTCATCATTAACTCCTCCAAAAATTATAATTTATTTAATAATAACACTGAATATGTGAATCATAACAGTGATTGACAGCTGATAGGAATAATATGATTGTTGATATTATCATATTCATACAGACACACATCGATGAGACAGTTAATTCATGTACTTATTGCAGCAGTCTGCATATTTGGTACCCCTGCTGGTCTAAGAGTTAAACCAACTCATTCAGTTAACATTCATTAAATTACGTGTGCCACCTTATATATTTATATTTATGGCTTTACTGATGGGCCACAATAATGTCACCTAATGATATTGAGTTAAAATATCAATATTGTGGCTTTCCAAGTTAACATTGATTGATATGACTGCGGTTAAATAAGCATATACTTCTGCCAGGGGATGCCACCCCTGAAATTCTCCTGCCACCCTCTTGCCACCCCATGAATATTTTTCTAGATCCGCCCCTGCTCCCCATTGACTTCAATGTATAATTTTTCCGAAATAAGGTCTCATGGAGGCTCCCGGAAGGGGAGGGACTTCGCCTCTCTATTGGTAGCTGAACTGTCAATACCCCAAAACATATTCTTAGATATAAATACCTAATTTTGAGTTATTTACACTTATAGTTTCATGTCTTGTTACATAAGAATAGATCATATTTGTTAAGTGTTATTATGGGATTATTACTATTCTTGTGATACAACTGCCTTATTAGGCTCATATTGAGCAGAGCATATTAAGATCAAAACTCATGTACAACAACTTCCTTACTTGCAATAAATAAGCACTTATTAGAGGGTTATTGAGGAAAAACTCTCAACTAATGGCTTATTACTTGTAGAATATGGTCATGTAGAATAAGGCATTACTAAGTGTTTTATAATGACTAATAAAGAGCCAATATACTGCTAATATGCATGTTAATTAACAACTAGTTGATGGTTAATTTGTGTGCCTTAATATAAAGTGCTACCCAAACTTTATTTAAGCATAAGGTGGAGAGTAAGGGCTCAGTGGTGGAAATGGGATACTGGGATATTTATAGAGCCCTGATCAAATCGATAGATAGGCTATATTTTACACGTTTATGGTGTCGTTTTGCATAACAGTGCACAGCTGATATAATGGGAGTTGTAGTTTTTAAAGATATTATTGATTTTCTTTGCATTCAAAATATTTTTATCAGGGCTATATAGATAAAGAACTACAGCAGATGTGTAATATTCAATGCAGCCGAACCGTTTTTTGCAATGCATTTATGTGATGACTTCCAAAGACAAAAGCAGGCACACGCGTAATAAAGTATTATTTTCTTTTGAATTTTTCATTTGTATTTCTTATCATATGAACACCATATCCCAATGTGCATTGCGACTAAAACATCTAATCAGCGAGCTTCAATGATAGCTGCGGATTATGGGTAGTGTTATGTTTTCGGCTTTTTAAAACTCTGAAAAAATGTGTTTCTCAGAATCTAAAGGGGAAAAACACAAAAATATTGTACACAATTTAAACCAATGAATGTTGTGTGATTAACAAGGACAAACTGGGGTTTTTAGTTGATGAGTACTTCAGATATCATATCACTGTAAAATCCTTCTACAGTGAGGGGAATACGTCCGGTCCCTAGCAACCATTTTAGTTACTATGAAAACGCTGAGACCGGAAATTCTGTTTTCACCCCGTGAGAGTTGGCGATGACTTGACATGGACGCTGGTCAATAGAAATGAATAGGGGGAAAGATGTATCAATCTCACAATTTCAGGGGGTGCGCGCAGAGCAACCTCTATAGTTAAATACGTAGTACATACACGTTCTCCTGGCGAGGCCTCACATCATCTTTGTAATATCTATCAAACTAGATCCTACACATCCACTGGACGTGGATTTTAAAGTACAATATACACTTCTCGCTAGAAATCTAATCAAAAAGCATTATAACGGCCAAACTATCCTACAGTTTGGGATTTTTCACTAAAAATAAGTCGGGTGCCTGCCAAGTTTTTTTTCTCACGCTGGGAAAGTTTGCGATCACGTGACATGGACACTGGTCATTAGAAAGGAATAGGAACAAATGTTGTAGCCATGTCACGTTTTGAGAGAGTTATTTGTGAATATACTACGTCTTGCCCTGTGGACAAACGTAGCTATTACACGTTTTTTTGTGAGACTGTGTTGGAAAAAGCGGAAAAAACGGAACAGAACAAACAGCAGTGGTAGTGAGAGTGAGAGTGGATCACTGACAGAACTGAAGCGTTGACTTTAGGTTAGTTGAAAGCAATAATATTAAGTTTAAATAACATTTTCTAGGTATAACTTCATATTATTGCTTCCAACTAACCTAATACAGTTATGTGAAACTTTTTGACCTAATACATTTAATTCAAATCTATGTTTAATTTTTTCAGTGAGCGATGGTATCTGCTTTTTAAAACATGATTTAACGTTTGCTAACAGATATTGAGATCTGATAAATGTATCTGAAAAATAAGCATGTTTGTTATTTTGAGGTTGAAATCAAGGAGTAAGGTTAAATAGAGTGAGATTTAATTGGAAGTAAGCCAAGTTTGTGAGAGAGTCAGAGTGAAAGGTGTCAATTATTTTGCTGAAAGAAAATCAACAGGTTAATGTTCTGTGAGAAGAAATGATGAGAGATCTTAAAACCATATCCCTCAGCAGTTAACATTGTATTCACATTTGTGGAGAAATTCAATTTGTGAAGTATCCAACTATCTTTTAGACCCTCCAGAAAAACGCGATTCTGCGATCGCAGAATTTACCGCATAATCAGCAAAATGGCGCAGATTTTTAAAAGGCCGCATATTTATCAAAAGGCCGCATAATCCCCGCATTTTTCCACACAAAGTTGAGAAAAAAAAAGGTTGACTCGTCTTGACGTGAAGTCATCAGCTCGCACATCACAGAATGTAAACAACACTGTATAGAGTGAATGTGTGGAGCTCACACGATAGAGAAAACACCAAGATGAAAAAATCTAATCCATCTCATTTACCGACGAACATTTCTACTAAAGACCGGGCAAAAAGTGGGGGGAAACTATTCTGCACCCCGTGCAACTGTGTGTTGGAGTATAAGAGAAAATCGACGGGGACGACCCACTTTCATTCATTCAAACATTCGAAAATGCTTTCTGCTGCTGCGGACAAGAAAGCCAAACAACTCACGTTCAGCGAGGCATCAACCTCCAAAACCCTTTCGAGGGCTACAAGAAACGAAGTGAGTAGCCTACAAGATTGAAGCTGGTCAGATAGCGAACGAGTAAATGAAAACGGCATGAGGCGGAGAAGTGTGTGTGTGTGTGCGTGTGTGTGTGTGGGGGGGTGTGTGTGTGTGTGAGATTAAAAAAGCCCAATTGCTTTTACAATAAATAAACATTGAATGTGTTTAATTGAATAGTAAAGGGGTTTAACGTTAGTGGCAGTTTGTGTGTGAGAGAGAATAAATAAGGCAGCCCAATATTTAAAAAAAATGGTTATTCTTTTCCCCCGCATATTTAGCATATTTCGCAA
>NW_011368315.1:0-3940 GCF_000735185.1 Notothenia coriiceps | reverse complement strand
TTTTTTAGCCATGCCTCGTTTCGCTCATTTTCGCTCTATTCCAAGCATGTCTTTTAAAATTCTGAGCCGCAGCTGACCACGTCCCCCTGCAGAAGAGGGGGGCATGAGCCGGCGAGAGTCACGTTTACCATGCTTGCTGTGATTACGAGTGTGGAATAAAACATGTCATCTCAGAGCAATGCATGTGTTCAAGCATATTATCAATTTGATCCAGAAACTGACCCTGAAGCAGCGGAGGTTTTGGTGGAGGAACAAACATCTCGGTTGCAGCAGGACGTTTCTGAATGGTTAGTTGACAAGCTGTTGTCCCTATTTATTTTACTCTGTTTGTTACGATGCTTGCTACTTATTTCGTTCATATTTTGGCTAATTAGCAAGAATGCAATGTGTACAGTTTGTAACTTAGAGTTTGACCCAGCAATAAGTCTCTGAAAGGCGGGGACAAGTTGCGTGGATAGAGGCAGAGCGCAGCGGCAGGCAGGCAGAGAGGAGCAGGCTGCGATACACACACACCACCCACCCCCCCCACAGAGCGCACCCAGAGGACAGGCTGCGTCACCTCAGTTTGTAACCCAGGAAAGGAGCAGGAATCCTGAGTACGTGAGTGTTAAAAGTGCATTAAACTGTTTTAATCTGACAGCCGCTGATGTGCACGGAAGTCTGTCCGCTTTGTGAACATTTGAATAGCCAAATGGATGGAAATCCGTCCTATATGCGAATGAGAGGTTTGGCAATGCACGTGGCCGTGGCTCATTCCCCTGATAGGTGGAGAGTTGACCAATAAGCGGAGCACCTCTTTGTGACGTAGAAAAGTGTTGAAATCTGGATCCGTTTTTTTCAGATCCGTTGCAGCCCCTTTTTTAGAGATTTGGCTAAGGAGGAAAATAGAGAGGGTTGTGTTTTCTGACACTTGGTGAGTTCCCTGGAACACCGGGGACACATATTCATGTATAAAAGACGTACAAAGGTGCATTTTACATGATAGGTCCACTTTAAATTAAATCCAATACAGTAGTAATATTATGTCACTACTGTTAGAATGTATGTTACTACTGCATTAGATTTCTTGTTTACAAAAAGAGTCTGAAGGAGGAAACCTGTGCTGAGCATTGGGTCACCGGAGTGTGTTCACTAAAACACACATGAAGCTGTTTGAATACAGACAGTGCATTTGGCAGATATTTGTGACTGTATTAAACATTATGTAATCAATACGTTTTAATAGGAACTAATACGAAATGAGTAAAGTATTGAGTTGTGTTTGGAGGTATGGATTACTGTGCTATTGATCTGGCAGCTGTACCTGACAGGAGGCGCTGATCTCACAGTAGGAAACCCTCTCCTGGATTTTTAAACCTTGCTGCTTTTTTCTGATAGTGTTTTTCTCCTTCCTTCTGTTCTCTTCTTCTTCCTTCATTTGTATGCGCTCCAACTAATCTGCAGGATTAATTTATTGTTCATCTACCTGTATTCTTTGATTATTACCAAAAGCTTGCATGCTGAAAACTGGTAGGGATTATCTCCCAGTGGAGTGTTTGATGTTCCCCTCTTAATGATGCTGCCACGCTTAAAACCTTCCCTTTTATTTTCATGTAATGTTGCAGCCATCTTAAAAGCAGTTATTAAAGAAGCATTGTGCTTATTCAGGCGTGTCCACTGCTGCATCAACGTAGGGTCACACCGGGGTCAAATGGTATTTATGCTCAGCAGGATCGCAAGTATTGATAGCTCGGGGCAGGGCTGAATATCAGAGAATTTAATTGCAAACCTCTCGTCAATGGAAGATAACATATTAACTGACACACACAAACACACACACATACACACGAGCACACACACACACACACACACACACACACACACACACACACACACACACACACACACACACACACACACACACACACACACACACACACATAGAAAAAATGCTTTGTGGATGATAAACAGAGCTTTGTTATTAACTGATTAGAATTTGCGTGAGTGGTGTCTGTCTAGAATTATCATATCAAACATTTAAAAACTTGCACAGATGTTTTGATTTTGATTTATCTTGGAGAGGTTAAAGTTAAACTTACAGTACATGCCTGTCTGTATCTCAACAATCCTAAATTACATTTTTAACTTATTGGATATTTAGTAATTGAAACTTCAATATGACATTTTGATAGGTTCATGTTTTTTGCACAAAATGATGTGTTGCTAATTTGGAAATTATATATTTTTTACACATCCACATCTTCTAGCTCCAAACAACAAACAGACAGACATAGCAACTGCAAGGTAGAGCATTTAGCAGCTAAAGAGTCAGATACTACCCTGAGAGACAAATCTATGTTTGAAGTAATCTCATCCTGTGCACATAAACAAGACTCTAATATTGCTCTGTCAGCTCGCTGTGCAAATAGAAAAACATTTGTATTGTATTTTGTCAAAATAATAAATGTATTAAAAACTGCACAAAAGAATAGATCTATGCAAAGTCATTTATCAAATAAATATGTCGGTGCAAGAATCCTAAATGTAGCGATACCAAATTACTAAATGGATTTGTAAAGTGTTATTCTCGAAACCGTGATCATTTGTTTTGAAGAAGTATGAATATAATTACTATCGGGGCTGTGGCCTGCAGTTAAAAATACCTTGACCATCAATCTAAGTGCTGTTAGCAGTGAGAAGAAGGACCCTCATGCCCCCTGCAGAGATGAGAGGGACTGGAGAGAGGAAATCATACATTTGGTGATATGTTGATGGCTCTCCTCAACTTTAGCAGTATATTGGCTCTTTATTAGTCATTATAAAACACTTATTACTCCCTTATTCTACAAGTAATAGGCCATTAGTTGAGAGTTTTTTCTCAATAACCCTCTAATTAGTGCTTATTTATTGCTAGGGGTGCAACAACTAATCGACTTAATCGATTAAAATCGATGACCAAATTAGTTGCCAACTAATTCGGTCGTTGATTCGTTGGTGACGTCATCACGTGTGTTTTACGCGCCGTTAAGCTCCAACGTTATCGGTATTTTTATCGGTACTGGAGACATTTAAAAAATATATGTCATACAGATGTAGCACCTAATTTCAGACTGTTTGAAACGCAAGGGCCGTGGCCGGCACGGGGTCTGCCCTCGCTCAAAGGAAAACCTCCAGTGTGACTTGAGACCGCCCTCTTGATAAATAAATGTAATTATAATGAAGCTAGCTGCAATGGATCATTGATCCACCAGGGGGTGCAGTGGGGTTCCAAACTGGAGCTCATGTGAAATAAACTCTGATACAGTACCGTAGATGTATGTCTGGTACTACTGTATAGCGGATCTTTGTTAATATCCATATGTCACGGATAGGATCATACTCTGTGCTAAATGAGAGACCTGTAATCATTTACAAAAGATCACCATGTTTTTATTTAACAAAATAATGTTGTTTAGTTCACAACTACTGTACAAAAAACATCAGGAAGCCCACCAGCTCCAAAAACGAACGGGAGGAAATGCAGCCCGGCTCTCGATTTTGAATCCTAATTTAATCATCATCTTCAGCACGATCATTTAAATTTATGTTCGCCAAATTTACATGAAAGCACTGACAAATATGAATATACTGTAGTCAACTTAATTAAAACGTTATTAACGTGCCTAAACTCAGTAATTCACTAAACATATTTATATTTTAATGGAGCCTCGTCAGGCAGATCAGCATCCCGACGTGTAGCGGAGGGATCTTGATCAGCATGAAGGGTGTTATTTTCCCTATAATGACCAAGTCGCTGCACATTATCCCGTTTATTACATGGCCACATTCTCAACAAAGTAACGACATGACTCCCAATATTAATTGAAATGCTTTTATGGAGTTAGAAAATGTCTTTATGGATTTAAAGAATAGTTGTATGTATTGATTTAAATTGACATGCATTCGTGTTTACACAGCTCTC
>NW_011368314.1:0-2923 GCF_000735185.1 Notothenia coriiceps | reverse complement strand
GTTCTTTACACAATGACCTTTTTCTGCTTCCAACGGTTTTTAACATCTCTTTTAGGCAGTTCAGGTTGAGTGCGTATATTAGCCCCATCAGCATCGAGGCTCTGGTCGCATCCGAGATCTGAATGACTTATGTTCCTTCAATCACTATTCTTGCATCCGCAGCCCTGGTCAAGACAATCTTCAGCACCTCATTGCTAACTTCCACTTCACCATCCTGGAATAAGTAGATTAGAAAATACATTTCAGTGTTTTTGGTGCACTCAGATTTAAAAACATTGCATTGTGTTTCAGGTTACAGTATGATTTAAGCATCTTCTTTACTTACTTACGTTTTCCTTGAAGAAATCCTCCTTTACACGAAGACACACCACCAAGCACCGGATAGCAACCTCTTTTATTCTTTCCACCGAATCATCCTTAAAAGGAGAACATTTTAATGTTGAGAAACAAAAACAAAGGCTTGTTTGCAAAAACTGAACATGCCGAGCATTGTCAGTTGCTGTTCATATTTATTTTAAAAGAGTTCTTATCAAATGTATCGTTAATTCTAACAACAACAAAAAAAAATATATACACATACTGCAAATAATGTATTGCAAATAATGAACTTCGACTGCAACTGTGAAACAAAGGATACAGGAGGATACAAACAGCTAGCTAATCAGTATGCTACGCATGCTACAGTAGCTTAAAAGTAGCTAATGACTACTTACAGCTTGTGTTACACTGTATGCAAGCAGCTGTTGTAAATTAAACTGAACAAAAATGGCTACTTACCAAGTAACTTGATAGATTGTTAGGTTAAAATCCTGTTGTTCCACTGCTACCAAGTGTTCCGCTTCCAGGATGAACGCAGATTGCTCCAAATCAACGGTCTAGCAAAGTCCGGGCGTGTGTTCAGTTTTGAAACTAAATAGATATGAGTTACTCTAACTTACTATATCCCTATAGTTGAGTGAACGCAGAAATATTTTTTCAAAATCATTACATTTGTAAGTAACATTTTTTTTGTTCTTTTACAGTTTGACCGATTTATTAAAATGAGTTGTAAACTAACTGAAATAAGTTGAGGTAAAAAACAAAATGTCCTATGTTGAAAAAGTATTTTTTTTTAAGTGGAATCTACTAACCCCATGAATCGTTTTTTAGAGCGTGCGCTCTTGCAAACTGTTAGAACAAAAGCTTCAACTTGTACAATTTTGAATCTGTATTTTTGAATATTGATCTTAAGTTGGCGTGACGTTGTCATGCGACTCTGCTGTAGTTCGTTTATAGCATAACGTCATTTTGCTTCTTGCGATGAGATTTATGATTCGAAAATTAATTATAATTAAGTTGGGTAGACATGTGGATATTATCCGGCTTCCACAGACCTTATTTCGAGCTATTTTCCAAAAGCCTATAGAGAAATCCCATTGCTTTTTCGTCGAGGGAACCCATGCGCAGCTTATTTCCGGGTAAATACGTCATCCCTGCATCACTCTATTGAACCAAATTAAGAGAGTAATATGCAAACCAAACATTATTAAGATGTGGTTTTACATGTCAGATTAAATTATGGATATATATCACTTTACAGCTTGCATTTGCCGTGCACTATTTCACATTCAGTGATAATATTGTTCACTCCACTTCCTGTTAACGTGAATTCCATTAAACCCAGGGAATTCTCTGTAATTTAGCCCAGTATTAAAAAAAAAAACATTAACAACATGTTCATACAGATTGTTTTCCGATTACCTATAAACTAATGAATCTACACATTATCTATGGAGAAGTACAAGTAGTCAAAGCCCACTGAATTTGTTGTCTGGGAAAGACCCAAACTGCAACTTTTGCAAAGCTACATTTTCTTTGTCGATGTAAAGTAAATATTTTAAAGATGGATGAGATACTTTATTTTTTCTGTGGAGAGAGAATGTGCTTTCTTTTGCATCCTGTAAAAGTTCAGTGAAAAATTGGATAGGGACAAATTTGACCACTGTTTCAAAGCATTGATTAGTCCCTATTTTCTTTGTACACAGACACTTTGAAAACTGGAATAAATGCAGGGAGTGCAGCCTAGAAGTTAAATTGTTCCCACTGCAGGAACATTTTAGTTGTTATGGATGGATCGAAGGTGTATCTCTTCTTTGTAAAAGTACTCATGAAAAAAAAATGGGAACGAGCAGTATTTATTTATTAAAATATCAGCGTGAGGCATTACCTTAGTAACATATTATTTTCTCTTCTCCCAGTGACCCCCTCCCCTCGACAGGCGGCATTAGTAAATGTGTGCTGACAGCAGAGGTTACCTTGAGCAGGACGCTGGACCTGGGGGCTGTATGTCTTCATTTACCCTAGTATCTGCAGATGCCAGGGAAAAGGGAAAGTTATTTTCTGTGTCTGGCCCGTGGGGAAAACTGAGGCTAATGATCTTGGCCATGTTGATTGTTACCTTGCTCCTAGAATAGCACTTTACTTTTAGGAGCAAGCAGGAAGGATGAGAAGGGATGGGTTGCTTGTGTGTGTGAGTAGGGCATCGCTTTGAACCCACACTGTAAAAAAAGTCCGTGAAATTAACAGGGAAAAGCTGTAAAATCACGACATCAAAAAACTGTAAATAGAGAAACAATGAAGCAGTGTTTAATTTACAATAATATTTCGTAAAGTACTGAACCAAACAAAACTGTTAAATTCACATTAAGAATATGTTAAAAATAATTATATTTCATTGTATAATTTACAGATTACTGTGGTTTGAACACAGAAAAACTGTAATACATAAAACAATACAATACAGTTAAAATGACAAGATGACAGTGTTAAAATCATGTTTTTTTATATTTTTTCATTCTTGAATATACTATAATATACTTACTTCTTATTTCTATTTTTTTAATACATATGTTTATTTTGAAATTGGAAATAACCCAGTACTGAG
>NW_011368313.1:27494-45453 GCF_000735185.1 Notothenia coriiceps | reverse complement strand
CGCCTGGTGGCCTCGCACGGTGCTCCTCGGACGGCTGCTTGAAGTGCAAATCTGTGTTCCAACTTGTTCCCGGTGCCTGTCAGCATGTTTTCCTCTTGTCAGCAGCAGCAGTGTGCCCGTGTCACCCCCGCTCCGCCGCTGTAACAGGATCATTGACAGACCAGTGACACTGCCCAACCACATAATGGAAACCTATTGATTTTTCTCCTTTTTCCCCCTTTTCTCACACAGTAGCAGTCTGTGGCACTTTTGGAATAGCTGGCAGAAGGACAGGTCATGATCAATGGCACTGATCTCTAGACCGCTGCTGCCAAAAACACAGCAGTGACAAAAAAGTCCTGCAGTTGATGCTCACTTTCTCAGGACACAGCGATTACATGTTAAGTTCTGATGGTTTGAAATTGGGTTACATGAGTTATTATCCGTATTCACTTTATTACACTGAAAAATCTGAAAAGTTGACTTTAATTAAATGTATTATGTCAACAGATTTCACATAGGCCTAACTTAATTCGGTTGAAAGCAATAATATTAAGTTGAACACTATATTTTTTATTTAAAGTAAATATTATTTCTTTCAACTAAACATTTAAATAAATTTAACGGTTCAGTTTTTTCAGTGTGCAGTAGATAGCGGTCAGAAGCATTAGCATGGGAGCTAAACAGTTTTCTGCTGTGTGGACGGGGGAATAGCTAAACTTATGTTTACCCCTAAAAAAAATCGATATCAGTAAGCTATATTTAGAATATTTTCACAGGTTTACCTTACTGTCAAAATGTCCTTTATGACAGCTGAACCCTTAATCCATGATCTTTACAAAACTGCTATGACTCCATTGACAAAAATAGTCATTTCAAGTTGCAAAACAGTTGAATTTCTGGTCTACCACTGCCTTGATCAGTTGGTTAGTTTGTGTGATTGTGACACTTTGGTAAATACAAACTAACCAGAGTAACTAAATAATATCGTACTACATTTTGTTTCTCCAAATCAGGGCCATGCTAAAAGCCATCTAATACTTAAATCTGAGAAAAGTAAGAGAAAAATACAAAATACACAGAAAAATCCCTTTGACTATTCAAATTTTAAAAATCAATTTATATACTATTAGCTAACAAACAAAAATCACAAAGTAATTCAGGTGTTCCAATGTTCCTTTTTTAATCAGCTAGATCAAGCAAGTGCTACATGTGTGAATAAAATGCAGGTTTTCTGTGGTGTGCATATAGGGTTGGCATTTGCCATTTTAATGGAGCAATCTCCAGGGAGGAGCCCCCCCTTTGATACCCATGGCAGTGATAAGCATGCTTTGGCTGCCTACCATTGGACCCCCATGACAGATGGCGAGTGAGGGTCCTGCAACAACACATTTCTTTATGTCGGCCTTGTCCCCTCTCTCTTCAGCCATTGGAATAATGAAAAGCCCAATTCTGGTCATGGCTAACTCAATCTCATTATAATCTCTCCTTTTTTATTCATTCGGCCCCTTGGGATGCTGTCTGCCAGCGATGTGGCTTTCAACCTCCAGAGAGAACATCTTTTGAAACAGCTAGGAGACCTAATGAAGTCACAGAGTGCCACAATTATTTCCCAAAGAAGGAGCATTAATGTACTTCAAAATTCCCTCCGGAGAGGCATGATGACAATTGGTTTGTACAGCTTTGATCGCTGCTTTAAATACTGCCCAAGATAAACTGCAGGGTTAGCCCCCTTTGCCACTGGTAAGTAGAAAACCCAGGAGTGGCTTTCAAGCCATTGGATACATCAAATACTGCGCCTGTAACGCTAAAAAGTGGAGTTTAAAATAGCACATAGCCCTAAAAGTACTTCCTGTTGGGAATAATGGCACAACATCATACAGGAATCTGCATGTTTCACTCTGAAGAATTGCAACAAATAAAATGTGTAGTAGGCAGGGGAATAGTTCATCATGAAAGGGTCAACTCCAGAGGATGCTAAAAGCTGTGTGTGCTCTATAGGGAGAGTGGAAACATTGTATATTAATAGAACTGTAGACAGGGAAGTAGATAAAGCACAGAGTATATAACATGATAAACACTAGACAACTTATATTGTCATTGATAAAATGCTCCAGAAATTCATATTGTTTTTATTTCGCAAAGAATGTAATTATGTTACTACCAAAGGATATCAATTTACTAAATTAGTGCCATTAGTATATTTTTTTCCCCTGGTTTATGGTGATTAAGACGTTAAAGGTTCTTTAAAGCAAACACAAACATGACGTCTGTTGCTGCCCAAATCTTAAAATATCACTTCCTGTGCAGCACATGTTGTTCCCCTTGGAAGTCGTACAAAAAAGATTTGTGAATTAGAATGAGAATGATCTTGACATCTGGCTTTGGCTTGCTGTTCTTTGTTCTCCCTATTAGCACTAGCATGCTAACTTGCTGTTTCAAAGTACAATGATATGTTCACATCTGTCCCATGGTTGCTGCCTGATCCCGGTCCAGGCCAATACATTACGGATGTTAATTACAAACAGGCTTTGAAAATATTGGAATGCAACTAAGGTACCATCATTCCCTCATAGAAATACTATAGATTTCTGATTGTCATTATGTACAGTTTGTGTTTTAATGGACTTGCTCCTCAGCCTAAAATACATCTAGATGTTACAGAGCTGCAGCAGATTAACACCTCTTTACTTTAAATGCTTTGTTTCAACATGTGCTTCATTATGTTGCTGTATTATTCCTAACCTCACGGTTTGAATCTCTTATTTCCATCAGAATCAGAATCTTTTTTTTATCCCGCAAGACATTGGGTTTTGTGACAATAAATTTAATACCATATGATATAAATAAATAGATAAAGATCTGCTATAAACAGTATATGTTACAAAAAGGGTCGATGAAAAAACTAAGAATGAAATAAGATGGCTAGAGTCACAAACAATGTATCCTTAAGTGCTTTTATTAACAGCCAAAATGCTGAAAGAACACAAAGTAACAAGGATACAGTCCAAAATAGAAAGAAAACAAACAGGTCGAAGAAATATAACTGGTACCTCTCTGCTCTACAGCCAGTCAGACTAACTCCAAAACACTTGTGGCCAGAGGTTTATATATGTTAAGCCCCTCCCCATAGGACAATCCACTATTTATACCCTTAATTACTGTTATTCTTATCATCTACAAACATATTCAAAATGTAGTTCAAACTAATTAAACACAATAAATCAAATAGGTCAACATATTCTACATTTCTGACCACAGAAGCCTTAAACAATAACACTTTTACACTTGGAAGAAAAATGGTCAGCCGTGCCCATGCACTACATGCATGCTCCAATTGAGCACACAACATACAGCTGTATCTTTACTTTCAAATAAAACCACAAGTTAATAAATAAGAGTTGACATATCATTTATTGACATGACATGTTATTGATTTAACACAGATATAGCAGCATATAACATCGTTACTTCAGTGTTTTGTCTTTCTTTGTTTCTCGTTGGCTCTCCACATTGATATTCCAAAAAATACAGCTTATTCTCTGGAACACAATTTTCACCTGACGTTGAATGCCCAACACATTTGGCCACCATTTCTTCAAATTGAGTATTTTTTTTGTCAGGCAGTTTGCTAGCGAACCACACAAGGCGAACCTTTAGTTAAACCTCTCCACAGAAACTGTAAATAATCTCTTCAATTTAACTAGAAGACATAATAAACTGTAGATCTACCCTCAAATCAGTACACCATATCTTCTTTAAACTGTTTTCTGGATGGGCCATGCTGTAATTCCCGAATCTACATCCAACTGTTGATGTAACTTATCAAATAATTAAAAATAAATGCTTTCGTCTAACTATTTAAGAACAATTCACTTTATCTAAAAGATAACATCTGCAGTAATTGTATCAGGATCTAATACTAAACTATCAAGCCTGAGTAGATGTAGTTTATTTTATAGAAATTGTAATATCTTAACGTGTATGTAAGGAAGCACTGCATGTCTACAATTTTAGAAAGCTGGATATTCCACGAAAAATAGATAAATACATTTCATTAGTTTATTAAAGCTAAATATGTATTTTATTTAGAATTTTTCTTCTTGCATTCTAGGTGTTGGCTTTTTACTATAATACTGTGCATATCATTGGAGAAGCATGATTGAATAACACAGACATTTATTTATTTTTTAACGACGTTTTCTAATATGAAAATTGAAATCCTAAAATTGTAATATTCTATGAAGTATTTATGATAATGGCGACCGACATGTGAGTTGAGTCTTTTGGCGTCGACTCACCCACTTCCTGTAGGTGCCGAAAAGAGGGTGAGAGAAGGACAAAGTGTATGAAAACATGTCCTGGCAAAAGACAAAGTGATATCTTCCAGTGGCAAACCCGAACAATTCTACACATTTCAAATGATTTGTCATCTTTTTACCTCGCATAGCCATTTCCCTGTCTGAAAGTATGGAAGAGTCTCTGCATCCTGCAAAACAAGCACCACGTTTATGAAGGAATATATGGAGGGCAGGTTATCGAAATGCAAAAAAAGTGGCCAGTGGTTTTATAGAATATTTCAATACATTCTTAGTCATAGAAGAAAAAGAGCAACTAATTTAGGTCCACATCTTCAGGAACGCAGATCTGGATGTTGAACACTATGCTGTTAATAACGGGGACGTTTCCTTGTTAGAGTTTTCTCTTTATCAAAAGATGTTATCGTGGTTATATTGAGAGGCTGTCTTCAGATGTTATGTTGCTGGTTGAAGGTTAAGCAGAACAAGCTGTCCTAACATCTTGAATGTCACTTTGATTAGGAGAGATGCTGCGTGTGATGCAGACACCGAGGTGAACTCCGACAGAGAACAGACTAATGACAGCCCTGTGTACACTGCTTAACAACACCTTGTTTTATCTCCTCTCTAAAACTAAATGAGATATGAACTTAATTAAAAAGGCTTTTTAAATCTTGCCAATATAGGACTGGCAACACTTCTATTACATTTTGTTGTAGTGATAAAACGTTTCTAAGGAAAACAATATTGAGTAAAGTTTCTTTCTTGTAATGAGAAATGTACCTTTTCTGACCTAAATTGTCTTAAAACATATTGTATGTTGGACTGTTAGAGGAGCTTGGGACTTCAGATTTTCATTGCCATGACAATAAGACCTATGAATCTTGAATTGAATCTTGAATACAAAGTTACAATACATTCAGAAATGTTAATATTTTCTTCATTTCATAATGAATTTCTCATAAAATGCTTATGACAAGGCACTTTTCTTTATGAGAAAAGATTGCAGCTCAGCAGACTAGTTTCCATTGAAGAGATGTCTGCTGCCCATTGTTTTGTCTAACTTATC
Source organism: Notothenia coriiceps (assembly GCF_000735185.1). Lineage (NCBI taxonomy): Eukaryota > Metazoa > Chordata > Actinopteri > Perciformes > Nototheniidae > Notothenia > Notothenia coriiceps. Next base: position 40,107 of record NW_011368313.1, on the reverse strand, counting down.
TAGCAGTCACTATATATCAATCTTATAAGCTTTCCTAGCTAAGTATAAGGCAAAGCATAACAGTAAAATATCCTATACATACATTTGTGCAAATTTAAACAGTTATATTAATGTATCATTTTAAGTAGTCTGAGTTCACTATATATTTCTAGGACTAATCTAAAACAATTTACGGATTATACACATACAAACAATGTGCAAATTCAGGCAACTGGAGGTTCCAGATGGGTAGAACTCTACGTTGGATCTTGGTGCTCATGGGAAATCTGTACTTTGTGAAGACCCAAAACCTCCACCATCCCGGTCCCTGACTGAGGCACCCTGGTGTGCAGGAGGTGCCTCTGTAAATGCCTGATCCAATCCTCCTGGATAGACAGGGGGCCCTGGAAGACCAGGTCACAGAACCTGCAGAGGGAGGGGAGACCCGTCAGTTATTGTGCAATCATTTTCTCCCAGTGTGAGAAGTAAGCCATGCTTTCTCATATTACTTTATTTCTATTCAGACTATAAAGTGATCTATCCAGCAGTTACATATTCCATATGTTCATGGATTAGCCAGGGGGGGTCAGCAACCTTTTCCATTATAACCAGTTAAAAAGTCTTCCCGCTGTCAGAAATGTATGTTTCCGGAAGAGGAGCGCCTTTGAAGTGCATTAGTAGAGGAGAGAACTCTAGAGAAGATTCTCTTAGTTGGTTAGTCGTCAGGCTTCTGTCAAACATCTTGGGCCTGTGAACAAAAAGAGCCAATGCTTCCATGTTCACCATGTGGGAGGGATGGGATTGTACTTCTCTGAGAGTTAGGGTTAGGTCCATCACTGTTCCCAGCATGCCTCTGGGTCACTGGTCAGGTGGAAGATCAGACAAGCAAGGGCTTCCATGTAGTACACTGTGTACACTATCTACTTACTTTGGTCTGCGTGAATTTTGACAGGGTAGCGTTTTCTTCAACCAAACTCAGATTTTGTGCACTTATCCGAAAAGGCAATCGCAACATTTGCGACCCTTCCGCTACGTAGCCTAGTTGGTAACCAATGAGGCTACTCAACCTTTTGACCATCATGAGTTCAACTCATAATGCACTGTATTTTGCCATATCTGTTAGTGTGAACGCACTCAGAACAGCAAGTATGCTCATGGGAATACAACAAAGAACAGGCGTACTCGATGCTCTGCTGACGTTAAAGGACTGCTTAAAAAACAGAGAAACAAAACCAAATAGCAGGATCAATGCGATACATTTGTCCATACCTGGTCCGGTAAGCGTTAGTGTGGAAGCTAATTTTGGCCCCTGGGTCTTTTCAATTTGTAAGGGTATCAGATTGTGTTTGTCCCTAGATTCCAGGTCACCACTGGTTTTGGATGTAACTGAAAAGGATAGGAGTGACAACTGGTCACTATTTTTAGTGTTCTGGGTTATGTATTTAATTCAAGGCCTACATATGAAATAGAGGTAGAAAGCACCCTCACTCACTCTTCCCTTAAAGAACCATGGTTAACCTTGAAATCTCTGTACCTGCAGGTGAGCGTGCATATCTCAGCATTTAAGGAGAGTAAAATCTTCTTCTTTAGCCCGGGCCTTGGCTTCTTCGGTTTATAACCATCGCCTAACAAGACAAAACAGTGGACTGCTTAATCTGAGGGCATGTATTAAGTGATCACTGACAAAAGGCATAAATAAATAATCCCAAATCCAACTATTGCATTTAATACTGATATTTACTATTCTAGTTAACATGCATTTGGGCCGATTTATCTAATGTCTGAAGCATTACTCACAAATATGAACCACTATATTCATGTGCCCAAAACAGATATTTCATGTAAACGAGACACATTTGCTGATATTTTGCATATCGTCAAAAATGTACCTGCATCTTGAAAAAGGGCAAACCTCTTCCTGTGTGCGTAGCCTCGAAGATGACCAGAAAGCCTGGGTAAAGTGTTGTTAAACCGAATAGAAATGTCATCCGAATCACATTCATCTGAAAGATAGAACAGTGAGAAAGAAATATTTAACTCAAAGAGAGAAAGGCAAATGAGGAAACTCAAATTATTTGATTATACTATCTATTTCTTCTAGATCAGCCAAAGATAGACACTGCATTATTAAGGAGAAAAGCATTATGTGATAGTGTTTGAGTTCATGCAGTAATTTTATTATCAAGCAAACTGTTATTCCCAGTGTGTGCTAAAGTCTTCTTCCACCTGCTTTCATTCTAAGCAGCTGATTTGCACTCTCCTATTTGAAAAGTGTTCCTGTTAAAGTATAACACAATCTGGTGTCTTCGGGGGGGCTATGTTCACATACACCACCTCACGAGTGTCACAGAGAATTCATAAAACATCACAGATGTGTTAGTCCTACGACAGAAATCTGGCAGAATGTGCTGTGAACCATTTCCTGTTAACGTGAACATTTGTGAAGAAGTTATCCCAAAAGATCTAACAAAATTAAAAAGTTAAAAACCTTTTTTCGCTTAAACAATGCTTAGAACTATTTCCTACCATTAGAAAAATGTCCATAAGTATTGAGCAAAAATTAGGTTAATATCAATCTAACTTGCCAATGAAAATATATTATCATATTATATTAACATTAACACCGTAATTATATATTTTACCTTATGTATTTAATCAGTTTCAGTACAGAAGAAATAAAGCCATCTTTGTAAGAACATTACAGAGGTCACGGTAACACCATAATAACAGCAATAACCATACGATTTAGTTTAAAATAGAACTCAACAAAGAGTCCTTTCATTGTAAATCTTTTATCTTATTTCTCTCAGAACCTGAATAAAAGTTGGATTTGGACAGACATTAAACACTGTTGTGAAAACACGGATGATGGGTTTCCAACTCCACATCAAGAGGACCTCATGATTTTTTAATATCAACTTCAAAAGCACTTTGGCAACATTCAGTGTTTTTTTTCCCACAATTCAAATGATTGTGGACTATTGTTTAACTGACCCCCACCTGCAGTTTATGTGTAATGAGATATTGAACATGTGTAATAAAATATTGATGAACATCAGAGAACTGAAAGCTAGTGTATACACAATTAATAGCAGACCCCCTTGCAATCGAACACAGATAAAAATGTTTGATGTGTAGAAATCTCATATGAATGATCCAGCTGAGCATCAGTGCACTTCCAAGAAAAAGCGGGGGTTCCTGAAATGCTTCATATATCTTGAAAGAGATTTGGCCAAAAATCAACAAAACGGGTGCAAAAATGCTGACATTTGTATACAATTTTAGGATTTATTTACTTCCTTCACTTTTTAAAAATACACTTGCAGAGACTTGAAATGTACCTAGGATGCTTTCCAATTAAGCTAAAAGGGCCCTCTTTTTCTCAAGTGTGTCTCTCCTGTGACATGTCTCCATGTTTAATGTTCAAAAAGCTCATTATTGTTCTCATACTGCCTGTGCTGCAGCACCTCTGTTCACCCTCTGTCTGAAACAAGAGCCCAGTCTGCTCTGATTGGTTAGCTGGCCGGCTCGGTGGTGATTGGTGAACCTCTTCGAGATATCCCACCCCAAAGCCAATCACTTACAATGTTTTGGAGCGCTAGCCAATAGCAGTGTGAGTGTTACATATAGATGTCATTATGTTACGGAAGTAATCAAAGGTGGCGTTTTAGGCACCTGGATACAGAACTGGATACAGCGTGGAGGCAGGACCCTGTTCACTTTCCTATGACAGTTGGGATTTTAACCTTTGCAGACCATTTACATGCACAAAAACAGAACACACTACTGGAAAGGGGAAACCCAACAAAGCATAATAGGGCCTCTTTAAGTTACTTTATGTACAATAGTGCTGGGCTTATAAAAATACAAAACCACCCAAGTTGAAGATGTATCTTTACCGTGAACCCATTTTGGTTCCACACTGGTGATCTGGGTCTCCTCCATGTAATCTTTGGTCAGATCATAAAGCTCCCTGGTTCCATAAGCTTCCTGGTTGTGTCTCGCTGTGAGCTGCATACGTTCCTGTCTCATCTTGAGAAGACCAACTAAAGTGCTGGACGAGGCCTTGGTGTCTAGTTGTGCTTCAGCCTCTGCCTCCTGTTTTGGTACGAAGCTGTCCAACATGAGAGCGGGGCTCCTCGTTTCATGCTGGGTCTTCAGTGGGATGCCCATGTGCATCAGGACCAAACTATTGCTGCTGATTAACTTCTGAGAGACAAAGGGTGGTGGGGGGGGCTGGATCTGGAGGATGTTCTGATGTTTGCTTTTGTCCTGCAGCAGTTCATTTAAGATGGACAGTGGAGACTTGCTGGTGCTGGTTGCACTCCTACCAATTCGTTTCAGGTGTCCCCTCACATGGTTGGAGAGGCCGGTCTTAGTATCAAACCACCCGCAGCACAGCGGACATGTGTGCTCTCCTTTGGTTTCTGGCTTCACAGCTGCAAGATCAGATGACATTTGTCAGAAAATAGCAACACAACATGATATGTTGATGATAGATCGCTTATTAATGCACATGCCCACTAGAGTCTCACATACCCAAAAGTAAATTCGAAGTGGCTCTAATATTTCTGTTTATCATAACAAAATCCTATGACAGTGTGAAAACAACGTGACAGTGTGAAAGCGGTTGCTCATTGCATCTTAATAAGACTTTTATGGAGCTTTATAGTCAGTTTTAGCTGATTGTTAGCTGTTTAGCTGTACAGTAAGAAAGCTTTTTTATAAACTAGTCGTGATTGACCTGCTCAGCACGAAATGGTACACAAACTGTTAGAAACTAACTGGTGAACAAAGTGGAACATTCAGCAGATTAAGATCCGGATATATACATTGTACAGAAATATAAACGCAACACTTTAGCTTTTGCTCCCATTTTTCATGAGCTGAAATCAAAGATCTAAGTCTTTTTCTATGAACACAACATTTTTCTTGTTTAATACTTTCTGTACTTCTAAAATAAAGACATTGGAGGATCTGAGTAACTTGTAGGGTTATACAATGAAAGGCAGTCACTGATGTACAGTATGTCAGGGACAGGCTATGTAAAGCCTCGTAAATCTTTAAAAGTGCTTTAAAATAAATTCTGAAAGACCTGTAACCAGTGCAGTGATGCCAGCACAGGGGAAATGTGATCTCTTTTTTGGGGTTTGTTAAAATCCTGGCCACAGCATTCTGATAATGCACAGCCCCGTGTTGCAAGGAAAACATCCCAGTTCTCGCATGGTCTGCATATTTAACTGACATGTCACCCATTGAGCATGTATGGAATGCTCTAGATCGGCGTATACAACAGCATATTCAAGTTCCTGCCAATACCCAGCAACTTGGCACAGCCATTGAAGAGGAGTGGACCAACATTCCACAGACCACAACCAACAACCTGATCAACTATTGTGACCAGGCACACCTGTGCAATAATCATGATGTCTAATCAGAATCTTGATATGCCACACCTGTCAGGTGGATGGATTATCTCGGCAAAGGGGACGTTTTTTCAAATTTGTGAATTTCAAGTCTTGAATTTTCAACCTTTCATAATATCTTTACATGCCAAAAGCGGCATTTTGAGGTTAGGGTTGTAAATAACAAGAACGATTTTAAGGTAGCATGTGCGAGGCTGCTTTAAGCTTAATGCTGCAAGTATGCATTCAGATTCCCACAATGACATTTCTAACACATAATGTTCATCATGTTCACCATATTAGCTTAACATATTACCGGTAGTTACAATTCAGGACGGAAGTGAATGTTCTGTACCAAATCTCATGGCAAACTAAACAAAGGATGTCCAGACATTTAACTTAAAAACATGTGTTGTGTTTAGTTGTTGCCGTTACCTTTTCTAATTTTCCTCATGGCACAGGGGATCCTTCTGCGTATCTGTGGCTGATGGTCGTGCAGTGCCACCTGCTCTGGTGAAACCATGTGTCGAGCGTTATAGCTCAAGCCGACTCGGTGCAGGTGCCCTCGCACGTGATTGGACAGGCCCACCCCGGACTCGAACATGGCGGGGCAGTACGGACAGGGCTTGTGTTCCACCCCCGGTAAGGGTAAAACATCAACGCTGTCACTTACAGACATGCAAGGCGACTCTGGGGAATCATCACACACTGTGCTTTCAATGTACTCCTCTTTGATTACCAGCTGCTCTATGTCACTACAGTCGTCATCTCCATCCTCTTCATTCTTGTACACATACAGGCTTTGGTCTTTGGCTGAGAACCTCTGCCTCTTTGTGAAATACCTCCGAGCATACGGGTTCCTCACATTCTGGCTTTCTAAGAAGCTGCCTGTAGCTGCACTGCTGTCATCACTGGAGTTCTCCCTGCCCTCACAGCCTTTCTCTAACTCCTTATCTGCTGCACACCGTTTCCTGAGCCTCTGGCAAAGCTTTGCCGATATATTACCGTTCATGTTGTCAATAGTGCTATGCAAGGGTGTTGACATTTTTCTTATTGACAGAGAATTTTGGTTTGCTCGCGGTTGTAAACTCACGTTTTTGGGGTGGTTCTCGCCATCCTGACAGAACATCTGGTCTAATTTAAGATTTCTGGCTGATGGTAAAAAATCAGCAGTCGCAGGACGGTTTGCCTGCTTTGAGCTGCCAAAAGCCTCGCAGTCATTGTTTTCAGAGTCTTTTTTCACATAGGTGAGATCAGTTGCCACATCTACATTTTGCTGTAGGAGTAGTTTTCCATGCCTGTCGACCCTCCACAAAGACGGCAAAAGCATGTTTTTAGAGCAGCACTGAAGCTGAGGAGGATTTACAGTTTTGTCGCTGGACTTTTGAATGTAAATGCCCTCTGTTGTACTGGAGCGGTTGGGAAAATGGGCCGTTTCTCCGAGAGTCAAGAGATTTGGTTTAGACATGGCGATTTTGGGCTTGTTTGCAACCTTTTTATAATCGCCATAGTTTGAATGCAGGTGCTTCAGCTCAGAACATCTTTCAATTATTATTTTGTTTCTGCTTGTGAAAAAACTCATTCTACGCTGAACATGGTCCACTTCCTGTGCATCATCATTATGAGTCATTTTCCTGTACTTAGGCTGGTGTGTGTCGAGGTGTGCGACATGTATGTGTGCTTCAAGTGCCTGCTGTGTCAGAGTAATGTAGTTACACTCCTCACAGAAGTAATAGTGCTTCAGATTATCATGCGTTCTGGCATGCTGGACAGAGATCTTAGGGCAATTACAGCCGAACACACACCGAGGGCACTGCACTTTGGTGCCCCGGTCTGCGGATTCTGTGTTTTTGAGACCTTTGATTTCCTTCATACGTTTTTCCAGTCGGTCTTGGTGAATAATGATGTGCCTCATGAGGGAGTTGCTATCACAGAACAAACGCCCACATTCCCTGCATATAAAGGGTTGAGAGACACCCTCACTCTTCACCTGATTATGCTTGCCTAAATGATACATCATATGTCTATGGAAATGTATTTTTTCCTTGAAATTAACATTGCATAGCGTGCATGAAAAGAAAAGTGTCTCTTGTTCCACTTGTTCTTTCTTCAGCTGTTCCACTTTTGAACTGAAATTGTCTTCATCTTCAGGGTCATTTCCCTCATTACAGCCTTCCTGCGCTGTGCTATAAATATGGCGTTTGGAGTCTAAAGCTGTGCTTGTAGAACTGCCTCTGAGTGGCACGCTGGAATATCTAATATCAGATTGAGTACACGAAGAATCGTCTTTGTTGGCAGTGTCAACATTTCCCAAATCATTGCCACTGGTGAAACAGAAGCGTCTGTATGTGTGATTTAAGCTGTTGTTAACCTTTTCCAGAGAGCCTGACATGCTTTTTACATGTGTATTGTGCTTGCTGTCCCTCTGGTGCATCACTTTGGTCTCCAGCCTTCTGTCATTGTGTGAGAAGCACTCTCTCTCTGAATCCCATCTGATTACTTTAGCGTCGTCATAATCATCCAAGGAGCTTTCTGACCATTCTACGTCCCGTCGAGATCTTGTTTTCATTGTCTGTTTTGTCAAAGGTTGGCTAATGTGCATTTCCTTGCCGCTGTCTGCACCTGACAGCGTGGAACAGGCCAGTTTGGACTCATTCTCCTCCGAGTGAGACGATGGCGTGTTGACACCTGGCTGTGTGGCCGGGGTTTTTTCGACGGGCCCCGCTGTGTTCTTCCAAGCGTCTGATTGAAGCTCACTAGGTGGTGGTAACACCTCGGGGCTCGTGTCCTTCTCCGCTTGCCACGCGGCATCCAGGACATTGTTGGATAAAATAGTGCCTTTGTTCAGGACACAGTGTACCTCTGAGGTGGGGTGTGAACCAGGTCCATTAACAAGTGCTCCTGAAGGCAATGAATTGCCTGCATGGGGAACAGCAGGGACACTGCTGTATACAAATGGATTCGGCTGGGTTCCATTTAAAGGGTTTTCGTGTTCATCTGAGGACAGACCTGCAGCATTGTTCTTCAGGGACAATGTGTGACACTGTAATGGCTCCAGAGTACGACCTGGGCTGTCACACACCGACTCCACGTCTTCGTCCTCTTGTGCATTTGGCTTCAGATCTGACATAGTGGCAATACTTTCTGAAATATAAAAGAAAATTATTAAATGAGCTCTTTAATTCTAATCATTACAAGCAAGCTCAGTTAAGCAAACAACGTCTTATGATAACGAATAATATTATTCTTCATTGGTTGAGCTCCTTGCATGTAAGAAATGCAACACAAGTGGTTTACAACAAGGGAACAATGGACATAAAAAAATACATAAAAACAGGGATAGAATGCCAGGTTAAAGGAAAATACAATGGGAATAAAACCAACTTGATAATAATAGTGAAAATAAAATTAAGATGAAATAGAATACTTAGACTGAACAACATAAACCTACTGAATAATAATAATAATACATATAAATAAAAAGTTAAATACATAACAAATCTGTACCCAGCTTGCACATCAATACACATGGCAGCAACACTAAAGTTCTACCAGCATAATATTCATTTTATTTTGGTATTCAACCATCCGAAGATAGTTTGAAGAAAAAACAAAGCACATACAAATTACAAAACTAAACACTGTTGCACAACACATAAAGTAGTTCACTTTTCTCATGCATGCTGATCATTTGGCTCAGTTAAAAAAGTATTTTCCTCCATAAAATGAGAGTGGTTTTATTCCGTGCTGCATTATGATTTTCCAACACCCTCTTTCGCCACTTCTATTCACAACAAACCCCGCTGTTAGCCCTGAATACCCTGGCGAGGATGCTTAATTATGTGGGGGTTCCTCTGGGACGCAACCTTCCTGCGTCTCCACCTCGAGTTCTCAGTCGTCTGCTAAAATTGACCAATTTCCATGGGAACAAAGTACACCTCCGATGAGATCATATTGCGTCTTATCACTCTGTGATGGTGCCAACACGGAGCCCAGCATGAGACTGTTGTTACTTGAATCCTGACAAATTGGCAGGCACAAAATCTGTTTAAAACACAAACAAAGACCCGCACAAAGAAGACATATGCCTTCGCAATCAGGGTTGGGAGGGTTACTTTAAATATGTAATCTGTTACAATAACTAGTTACATGTAATCAGTAACCTAATCTATGTATCAAAATAGAAATGTTATGTAACCTGATTACTTCCTGTTACTTTTGATTATAAATAACAATAAGATGATTTTTACGTTAAGTGTGTGTAACAATGTAACCTTAGAAAAGAAGAAGAAACCAAGATATTAACAGTAATAGTACAAAAAAAAATGCTGTTTAAGCTTAATACATGAGTCAAAAGCAAGCTGCATTTTTTGTTTAATAAATCAGGTGTTCCCCCACTGTATTAAGATATAAATGTATTTAAAATAAAGAAGAATTAAGAAAATTAATTCAGCACGTCTACCTGTAATATATATGTCAACCTTTATTTCAAAAAGTACTGTAATACTTTAATCGTGCTAGTAATATCAATTTGTTATGTAACAGTAATCTGATTACTCATTTTTATGTTATTGTAATCAAATACAGTTACCTTTTTTTATATCCTGATTACATAAACTCATTACATGTAAACTGTATTTCCCCAACCCTGTTTCTTCCCTAATTATACTATGAACTATTCAATTGGTTATTAAATAGGATCATATTAAGGATTAAATTAAACATTTGTATGCTACATCTTATAACAGATTACAGCCTGCAGTCCAGAGCTGATTTATTTCTAAACGTATGCTCTGTGGATTTGACATCCAGGGTGGCTCTCTCTATAGGAAGCTGTGTTGCTAACGAAGTGATAAATTCAGTGTTAATGAGTGGCTTCACTGTTACCACCTCAGAGGTAAAACCTTCCGAGCTCCATATTCTCCCCATCTGTTGTGGTGTAAGAGGTTGGAGGGGAGAACAGACGCTCTCCATTTAAAACCGACTTCACTGTTACCCCCAAACGGCAGGGTGGCAAAACCATCAAAATATCTTGGTTGGAATTGTGTAAGCCTCATTAGCAGCCAAGTCACACAACCCGCGTCTATATATAACGAACGCGGGTTCAACAGAAATGTAATTTTTATGAATTCATTTGCCTCTATTTACTTCATTTAGTCAATGTTAAAAGGCTGACTTTGCCTTGCCTGGAGATATTTACAGGGATTATGAGCTTTAATGCCGTTAAGCTGTATGCACAGATCAATCTGCGATGAGCCGTGCTAACCTTGCCTGCTACGTTCCCCAAACACTCGCCTCCTTTTCAGTTTGGTAAATTAGATTTATGGGCGCCTCATCATCATTGTGTTCTGTTAGACAATAGAAAGCAAACAATCATTAACAGCATTCGCACTAATATCAACATTTTCAGCCTTTTCCACACATGATGGGAAACTTTCAACTTTTTCAAAATATGTTATACTTTTTGAAATATTCAGCTTTTTAAAAACTCTTTTTTTTTTTAATATGTAACTCAATGGGAGGAACCTTCAAATCCTCTTTTACCTACACCATGCGCCAAATGCTACTCCTTCCTCATACTTTCAGCCAGAGACTCCATTCCAACTTTAAAATGATCACAAGACCTTCAGCTATAAAATGTGTACTTCAGATTTTTCATATCTTTTACACTTTGAGATATTTAACTTAGTTTGGAGCTTGGTAAAGACGCCTTCTTCAGATTTGAACATTAGTGTGTATTGCGCATCTCGTTAAGGCTTAGAGTGCGTGATGTCACAGCTAGAGTTGAGGACAGCTTGAAATTTGCCTAACATTTTTTTTTTTTTAACTGCCATAATTCCCAAGCCCTACACTCCTGGGACATAATTGTATGCTTCAATTGTAGGAAAACAACTCTTAGCTTGAAACATTTAAAAAATGAAGCAAAAAAATGAAACAAAATGCCTCTTGAGGGCATGAAGTGACAAAAACTTTAAACATGTCTCCATTAAGGCCCAATGTAAATTAAGCCTGATCTGTCCTCAGAGCAGCAGCTGCACACCTTTAGTAAATCTGCCAAAAATGCCACATTATTGACCCGAAAGTACACAAACAGCAGACTCAGATGCTTGTCGGGGTCCTGAGATGCTGCACGCGTTGACATTTTACCAATATTAGCTACCGTTTTTAAACTATAGTTAGAAATGTAAGAGCTTTATTTCTCATTCAGAACAATGGAAAGGCTCTCCTTTCACAGCACATCTCCATGGAAACCTTTGATCTCTGGGTTCACCTACACAGATGTTTGATAACGTCCTCACCATAAGATAAGATGGTACTTTATTGATCCCAATATGGGAAATTGTTTTTGTTGCAGCAGCATAAAAGACAAGGCATTTTACAATAAAACAAAATTAGAAATAAACAAGAATAGAAAGAAAATAAAATAGAAATGGTAACCTTTGATCTTTGGGCTTACACACACAGGTGTTTGTAAACATTCATTCACTACTACTACTTACATTTAGTTGTGTTATACCTTTTTTAAACCTTTTCCTTTAAATATTAAGCTTCTTCACAATATTTCCTACTCTTCCAGTTTAACATTTCACTTTCAAGTTTTCAACAAAGTCATTGCAATGCATTTGAGCTGTAACAATTTCTATTCAAATCATTTCACTTTTCTTCCTACTTTCTCTTTTATATCAACTGTGCGCGGCTCCAACACTCGGTCTGAGTTTAGGCAGGACTACACTCTTTGTACCGTGACTAGGGACAGTGACCACACGGTAGCTCACGGTACAAGAGTTGTAGTCAAATCACTCAGTGGTAGTAAAATTGAGTGATTTGAACTTGCGGTAAATAAAACCATGTTATATTTCGAAATTAACAAGACTCGGAACTAATAGTACACGTGTGTATATGTTAACTTAGACTATGTTGTAGACCTGTTATTTGGGTCTTTTTACTTTGTAAGATTGGATTCAATTCCCATCTCCGACCAGTCCGTCTCCTGCACGTCTGGACCACTAACCTAGAGTGACATGTCAACATGGACTATTAAACGGAAAGTCCACATATAAATTCTGGACGTACTTATTTGTATCCGAATGTTTGCAATTGATTCCGTTTATATAAAGGACGGACTTTTACGCACACTTACGGACCATTTTACATTTAAACAACGACTTAAATCGACTTATAACATAATCACTTACCAGAGACATCGACCGAAAATCACACACACTACT
>NW_011368313.1:12451-27315 GCF_000735185.1 Notothenia coriiceps | reverse complement strand
TGCTTTTCTCCCGCGCCGCTTTATAAAAACATTTTAGGCTAGGGTGTGGAAGAGGAGTTGAAACATGCCGCGGCTCTGTGCCCGCTGCAGAATGCGTCTAGTGACTCGGCGCGGGGAAGCGCGGGGTAGAGGCACGCGCGAGGGCGCGCCGCAGCTGGCGGTGCGCCTCCGGGGGCTCAGTGCTGCCATTTCATCCAACTTGCCATTAAGCGAAACATTTCACAACAGACCCTGAGAAATCTCAACAAACGACCACAACCGATCAAATGATTAAAATTGAGCTGATCCTTACTTTTCCTCCCCGTCAAAAACACTGCCTTCCTTGAACGACTCTTCTTTGCAGAGGAAAAAATCCTTCGATTTGTCCCGATGCAGAGGATGTTTTGTTTGGAGATGCCGGTCCAATTTGTTCATTTTCAAGCTTTCGTTACTGAGCACCTCTCCACATAAAACACAATGAGGCCGCTCCTCTCCATTTCTAACAGCTTTTGTGAAGCCAACGTTTAAAAACTCCTCTTTGTATCGTCTTTTTGCCATCATGTACGATCGGGATTAATCAACAGACAATAAACAATAAACAGACGGCGCGAAAACTTTCGCGGGGGGCGCGTCAGAGCTGATACAAATACAATTTTAATTTTAGTTTATTTGTATTTAGAAAATTAAATAATTCAATATACAATGCTATATATGCATAATTTCATTTTCAAAATAAAAAATAAAATACAAAAATTATTTAAAAAATTGTATTTGCAACGCAGCCATTAGCTCTGACGCTGTGTGTGTGTGTAGCAATGCATTTAACATGGCGACCCAATCAAAATGGGTCCGCGACCCGACCCTGAGTTTGGGAAAGGCTGATCTAGATGAATGTGAAGCCTTTCTATCTGACCTGTTAGTGTCAGTGTCATTTTGTTGTCTTCTGCATTTTTAAGAATCCTCTTTGAATGGCAGTAGAGTCTTTATGGTAGTGTTAAGGGTTCCCTGGCTCTTATATATCAAGATGGCCTTGAGCAAGGCCTCTCAAAACGTGACACCCTAATACAAATATTTATAACAATAGTTTGAGATGAGGACAGTGACAATCAGGGGTTAGTAAACTAGAAAGATTAGCCAACAGGAAGAAGAAGCATCAGTTGAGGATGAGCAGGATTAATGAATATTGGGTAACAAATACAAGTAATAACTTGAAATAAATAAATAAATGGAAATGGTTTAATTGAACTTAAAGACTGGAAACCAAAAAAAGTCGGCTAATTACTTTACAATGTTTTTAATTAGAGAAACAATTGGATGCCATGATAATGGGCAATGGAACTAAATATAATCTGTGTGGTATGCAGCTTTGGACAGCAGTTTAACAGGCAACTGCTGTCAAAAGGCTCAAGTATAAGAAGTTCAATGTACCTGTTATTTAATTATACATTTATTTGATATGGTTGTGTTCTTTGGGTATGCAGAAGAGCATGGAGAACAGAAACAGCAATAGAACATTTGATGCAATCGCTCTACTGAAAGACAGTCAACTGACAGAGAAAGAATCCAACATCATTCGAGTCACTTATCAGGAAATAATACCAAACATTTAGAAGTAATAGCTCGTTAGATCTTAGTATTTCTATCTTTTTTTCTCTTGTATACGATTGTATGTGCAATTCTTTTTTGGACTATTGATTGAACAAAACCATCAAGACAAAGTAATCTTGGGCTGTAGAAAATTGTAATGTGCATTTTAAACAAAATCTTGACATTTTATAAAGCAAATAATTAGAAAATGATCTGCTTATTAATTCATAGGGATAATTATTGTTAGCAGCATCTCAAGGAAACGTCCGGACATCCACTAAAAATGCTAAAAGTAAAAGATATTTACATTGAGACGTTTATTTTAAACTTAGAACACAATTCAGTGCAAACAAGTGAAATAACCCAAACTTCCTGGTCTACTGAGGACAACACACACACTGAAGAGAGTTTGGCGCTGTAGGCTTGTAAAGGCTGTGAATGTCTAAGCAAATTCCTTCTTCCTGTTCAACTGAAGACCCGGGCTGGCAGCACAGTGGAGACGGCGCTAAAAACCAACTGGGACCAGTCAGCCAAACCATTTCAACTGCTGGAGCTGTCTGTACGGATCAACAGCCAGCCTCATACTCCTCTGCCATCGCCTCCGCTGCACAGACGTCTAAACAAGGGGAGCCACGCTCCCTCAAGTACTGCACTACACAACTTCCTGGGCTAATGGGATCTATTGATTTATTTGACACAGTGTGAATTTATGAAGCTGCCTCTTAAGTGTGAAGGTATCAAAGAGTGGCTCAAAAACAAACAGACAGAGATTCAGTTTGACACTCCGGTAATCCCAAGGTGAGTGTGTTCTCTCGGAGAAGGTGCCACAGTAAACAAAACATCTACTTTCCTAGCCCTGCCGTTCTATTCTCAGTACCAAGAAAAGTAGGCAGAAATTAGCAAGACGCCACAAATCTCCCTTTCTTGAAAGTGACTTTTTTCTTTTTTTAGCAGCAAAATTATAAACCCCAATTTGGAGTATTCATGAAACACCCTACATTTCGTAAATTAGCACAGGAGAAAATAAAGAGAGCGGCTTCACACCATGTCTTTGTCTGGATTACGCACTCTTTTATCCCACTGAATTCTTGTCACCCAAAGGTCATTTCCATAATAATGGTCTTCTTTCTCCCTAATGGGATTTTGGCTGTGATTATGAATGCCAGCGTCTTGTGCAGACACTATCAGCCCTATCATCCTGAATTGCACAAATGTAATTACACAAAGCCTTTGATAACTAAACAATGTAATTTACTGCTTGAGTGAAAATATATACCGTGTTATACGACTCAAATTAGACTCTAAAGGACAATATAGGAGTACCATAGGAGGTGTGTTGCAAATAAAATTATCTTCTTTGTAATAAAGACAATAAAGAATACCGAGTGTTCATTCAAATGACTTAGAAAAAGATAAGTTAAAGGAGCAGCTCCATATTTTTGGAAGTATTCAAATGATACTTCATTGTCAAATGTCTAATGCATACAAATCATTTTGTTAACAATCGGCTGTGGAGGGAATATATGTTTTTAATTCAAACAGATTTGGACTAGCTGCTTCCCCATTTCCAATTTGAGCTTAGGTTAGATAGGCTAACTAGCTGCTAGCTTAGCATCATTTCTAAATAATGCTTCAGAGTTACAACTTTTCAGTGGTTTTAAAACAGTTTCGATTTACTTCGGATGCCAAAGATAAGCAGAGTAGACCAATATCAGAACGATTTACAGCATGACCGGAAGATCTGATTATCACACTTTTACAGACAACTTTTCAGAAACAGCAGTACATTAAAGGACATTTTCTTTGTAGAGTTTTCTTTCTCAATCATATGTATTCACGTAGCTATAACACAAACGGTATTACAGTTGTTAATCTTACAAAGTCGCTAATACAAACATTTACTCATTGCTATGCATGCCAAAAACAGATTTGTTAAACAAAAAAAAATACTATTAAAATGAAGCACTTTGTACTTGCTCCCGAAACAAAAGCATGTGCAGTCAGATCAAGACCTTTACAACTTGAGGCAGTACTTCACAAGGGGTCCAAAATCAACACAAAATGAAAGTCCCTTGTAGTTGTTCTAGCAAATACAATGGAAAAATGATAAGTAATAATTTCTTGCACAATCCGTGGTGTGTGAAAGGTATCTGCAGCTACATAATAAAAAGTATAAAAACTGTTAGAGAAGTGCATTAGAAACAATCCTGTTCTTTGTCCGAGATCCTACACGAGTAAAGGTGTGTTGAGGAGCCCCCCCGATCCTGCCCGCAACAAACTTCTCCGTGCCCCCCTCGTCCTAGAGAAGGGGAATGAGTGAAATGGCTGTGATGGTAGATTTACTGATGAAAAAAGGTGAAGCGAGAACATTGGGAGTGATAAAAGGGGACAGGGAGCGAGTGACAGTTGGGTTAAGACAGAAGTCATGTTCAATAGCAGGTAGAAACATCAAACGGGGAGTTCACAGGAAACCCATGCAACCTTGTCTTGAAGGAGGATTTTCTGTTGTGTGGAGTAGATTATATCTGTTCAAGCTGCTGACACAGCCTCATTTGCTGCCCGTAGTGTTGGAGGGGGATTAAACGATATAAACTTTAAAGCTTTAAACAATACCTTTCAAAATTAAATGGATTAAGGGAGGGATGTCTGATGGGGATTTCCCAAGGCTTTGTTAGTTTTAAACTCTACTCCTTTTAAAGAGGGTAAGAAGAAGAAGAAAAAACAGCAGTTAGAAATGTCTCAGGCATGTGACCGTTTTAATGAGGCTGCTCTCACGTTGAGGAGGGCAGTGGAGCAGATGGCTCTCATAAACATCATATCTGCTCTGTTTAGATACATGACTTCTCAACCCCCCGACACTGAGAGGAAAACAAACCCGAGCACCACCACAAGCACTACCCACTTGCCCGCTTTTGGCAAGCTGTGCCGGCTCGTCGAAATGGCACATTTCCATTTATTGCATTACTCCTTCATAACAATATGCATGAGCTGCGCAATGGATATACATAAACTCTAATCTGTTATAAGCAGGGTCTGGGAGTAACAGATTACATGTAACGGGATTGCATAATCAGGATACAAAAAAAGCAAGCTGTATTCCCGAACAGTTACATTAATCGGAATCAAGTTTATTACCCGGTAAAAATTAAAAATGTAGCACAATGAATATATCACAATGTATGAACATGGATGTAATCAGATTACCGGTAGATTCTTTAAAAATGTGGAATACCATGTTAAAATATATTAAAAAAATTAAGAGATATATTAAAATGTTAACTGCCTGAATTTGCCATTGCCTGAATTTTGTTTTTTCCTTTAATTATTATTTTTTTTAATACTTAATAATAACTTAATAATTATCTTATTGATATTTCTTTACTCTTGTATTGTTTTGCATTATATTTTTTGTGTTTATATATTTATTTTCTTCTATTTTTAAGAAACAATTTCCCAACTTACGATAAAGTATCTATCTATAATTTATTATTCAGGTAATCCAACAGTAATGGAAAGTAATCAGGTTACATTACTTTATATTGTGTTACTTAGATTACGTTACTGATAACAGTTTTTTGAATGTAACTTGTTATTGTAAAAAAAATACATTTTATAGTAACCCTCCCAACCCTCTTAGTATGTAGAGGGGCTGCAGCGCTGGGTATTTTTGCTTTAGTGGCAGATATGTTGACTTTTATTAAATGTTATTATTACCATATAACTGAGAGCACAAAGACACGAACCAAGACGGAAGTTGTTGCTATGATTAGGCAGATGCTTACCTCTCCGGTTGAGATGGGGGAAATGAAAATATATTTATATCAAACTTTGTTGCCGCAGACATGTGACCATTCAGATGAAAGGGAGTCGGTGTCAAACTGCTCTCTAAATTGAGGACGGGCTCCATGTTGCTGAGCAGACATCAGTGAGCTTGAATTTGAAGGCATGTCAAGTATCGCAGGTATTAGTATGAAATCTCTCATTATCTTTCTTTAAAACATAATATGAGTGCACCGCTGCGGGGACGGGGAGCAGCGGCCCCGTAGTCACTAATGGCAACCAAAGTGTAGTCATCTAGATCTCTATTATTAGACCTGGAGAACATCTCTTAACAGCAACTGGATCAAGTGTGTCGTCTGCAGCCTGTGATGGGGTTTATAGAGCTAGAAGTGGCTCAAATAAGCACCGCATGGGGTCAAAGAGATGACATGAATAGCAGAACAAAGAAGCAGCCAGCCTCTGACGAGAAAACGCCCAAAACTGCGCCTGTCAAAAAGTCACAAGGAATTCAGAGGGGCAACGAAAGCCTATTTATCTAACTCTATCAGGGAAAACGGACAGCCTGAGCGCAGCGGCCTTGACAGCAGTGGGATTCCCTTGTCATTTCCCAAGGTCCACACACACACACACATAAACACACAGACGCGTGTAAGGCGATTATTCAGTGCCGCTTGTCAATTGTACCTTTTCAACCCGGATCAATGCGTGGTCTTGCACCGGGGGCCTGTATCAGCGCCAGTCATTAACATGTGAGTGGCACTCTATCAGCCCCAGATCCTAATAAATCAAAGGGTCGGCCACAGAAGAAAAGAGGCTAATATTTCCTCAATAACCCCAAAGGGACACCATGGAGAGATGCAAATTGCCTCCCAGGAGACCCCGGGGGATGTGAAGGAGAAACTCGCTGGGAGGCAAAGGGAAGCTAATGAGTATAATGCTAAATGTATACAAGGAGAGGGAGAAATCCCTCTCTATTCATACCAATTAATACAATCTTATCAATGGAGGTGTACTGTAGAAGGAGGGCCCACGTCTAACCCCGTGCCCTCCTCCCCACTTCCACCGAGCAAGCGTCTGTATTATTCAGCACGGGCCGGGCTGCGGTCATTAGCCCTGTGGGAGGCTGGGCCAGGCCTGGGGAGTTAAGGAGATTTTAAAAACCACTCACTCCTCACATCAAAACAAATCGGGGCAAATCAAAGGGGCTCAAAAATGTCCTTTCTTGAAGGGGCGAGGGAAGAGACCCGCCATTGTTATGAAAGGCTTCTTTTTGTGGCGTCAAAGAGCAAACGCATGAACAAGATAACGTTAGCTATAGCTTCATTCATCATGATGCATTTAAGGAAATAATGATTAGCGATGATTAGAAAGTCGTGACATGAACTAATATAGATGCATGGTAGTGTTAAATGTCTAAGCATAATAAGTAGAAAATGATGGCATCAATATATTCAGTTAATTAAATTGAGCTTTACTGTGACATTCTAGCTTTCAATAGTTTTTCTCATTAACAGGTTAACAGGATGTTCTCCCAGTTTCTTGATATAAAAACAAAACCTGTTTTATTTTTTGCATTGCAGATTAAACCTGAATAAATAAAACCAACAAACACACACTGTGAAAATTATTCCCCCAAAATGTATTTTCCAAAACAGAAATCACTTAATGGGGGCAAAATGTTTTCCAACCAAAAGCTGATGTTTCATGGACCTTTTTTAAATCAAGTTATTTGGTTGTGGTAATAATGTTGGTATTTTATTATCCCCTTGAACTACAATCTGATACAATATGATCTGTAATTGTATAAATGTATGGTCTTTTGAAGAAGCAGCAGACACTTCAATGGTAAAATAATTGGTGTGGCACTAAATCCTCCCCAGTACCAAATATCAACAAGAGAAGGCACCTGCAGCCAACGATTGATGTGGAAAATACGAAAAAGTGGCAAGAAGACGTGATGACTCATGATGTGATGACTTGTGCAGAACATAAGTTTCATTGCAATGATAAGAGACTGACACTTTCCTTTAAAAATGTAATAAGACAGAACGCAAGGATACATTAACTGGGTATTTTTGCCATGCTCCACAGCGCCCCTAGTGGTCAGTAACTCCACAGAGGACCTTTAAGTTACCTCTGAATCGATACTGCCATACATCCAAAGGAAATCGAAGAGGTTTGTATTTTAAGGAAGCATTTGAACTTCCTGAAAAGGGTAAACAATTGCTTCAAAGCATAAAAAGAAGGAAAAAATGCCTCAATCTATCATTTTGAAGGTCATTTATCAAGGTGGAGAAATATACCTGACAGCAGGCGGATTTGTCTTCTGGAGATCACGGAGGGGACTCAAATGAAGGTTAATCACTATATAACTTTCTGCATGTCTAATCCTACACTCCAGATTTCATTGAGCATAGCTGTAAAAGCCCTCCGTCAGCATAATTATGCCTAACCTGTGCCCCCGCATGCTCAAATCTCTCAAATATCACAGCCAACTCTGAGAATAAGTGGGACATTAATGAGGAAAGTGCTGAGCTCAACCTTAGAGCAGTACCACAGAAAGGGTTAGCCGCCTCTCAGCTCATGTTCAACGGAAGCTCTCTAATCCAAACCCTCAAACACAGAGCTGTTTGGACCTGTGAGATGTTAAATACTGACTTCACATTCTTGCAGACTTTGGTTTATCTTGATCAGGCCTAAAATATAGCAAAAATATATTTCTAGGTAATCAAGATGTAATCATCAGGTTAGTGAAATGCAAAAAACACAACCTATATTTATCATAATACCTTAGAATATTCTGTATATTAACATGACTCTTTTTATCTTTGATTTACTTTCAGGTTACACTTAATTACAAAATGTAATTTTTTTGTATTATAAGCTATTCTTTGTTTTCATGCATCATTCCTTTGATTCAATTTAATGTGATTACACACTGCACATTAGCTGATGTTGCTTGTCCTTGTATCATCCCCTTGAGCGAGGGCTGAGCGCATCAGTGATCATATTCTGCCCCTTAGTGGAGGAAACGGTCCATAACCCGAGTGAAACAGGATAATTGGAGGCTTGATCTGCAGAGGCTGGATTGTGGACATCTGCAGCTCCCGACTTACTACTTCATTCAGCCTTGGACAAAAAGCAATCTCACCTGCCGGCTTCTTAGATTTAAGTAACGGAAATCTGTCTTTCCTTTCAAACAAAACCTTCTCCAAGAAAGAGTAACTCCCATGGCCCTTTAAAAAACACACTGCCACTCAATGTACATGTAAATCCAGGATTGTGAACATGAAAAACATCCCAAACTAGAAACTAAAAAAGAATGGAAATCCAAGTTTGGATTAAAATAACCTGGCTTGAAAAGCTTCTAGCTTGAGGGTTTTTATATAATCAGACTGCACCGGAGAATCAAAACGAGAGAATGAACCCTGATCTCTACAAATTCATCCAAAAATATGTTTCTGCAAATCCCTCTCAGGAGGGCTGCCATCACATTAAGACAGGGAAAAACTGCCTTATAACTCCATCCTACTGCAGCAGCAGTGAATGTTCACCATTACGTTTCAGTAAGAGGATTTTAAGTCCATGTATTTGCACATACAGTACATGTGTAAAACAAATGTGTAACAAATCCTATTGGCAACAAGGGTCCTGGTCCTCCCTAACACAACATATGGATTCAAAATGTCATGATTTAGGGATGCAGAGCGGTTTATACAGGCTTTTCGAAACCAAATGTTTGTAAAAGTGAAGTTTTATAAAGGTTAATTATGGTCATACATGCCATTCAATTCTGTTTGCTCTTTCTTATGCTGCGTTCACACCGGACGCGATGCGAATATTCGCTTCGCTCTAATCGCTCCTATCGCATCGTTCTAACCGCTCAAGATTCACCGCGGCTGCCAGCTGTGTTTACTCGCGTCATTCAAACAAGACGTGCTGGAGAGGGAGCTCTACAACAAAATGAACATATTTTAGCGTGATTAAATTGTAATACACGTTTCTAAATGATGCCGAAGTAACAACATACTGATACCGGTTAGTAAAAACCATGAATTAATGCTTGACAAGTCTGCAGAAAAACCTTTTAAAATGCTTGTTTTCCTAATGAAGATCAGAGGCCTGTACTACGAAGCAGGTTCAACCTAATGGATATGTTTGAGTTAACCGGTTGGCCTAATCCAAAACATACGCGCTCTCGCTAAACTGTACTACGACGCGGGTTATCAAGTGGATCGCTCAAGCCAGCCGTGTCCTCTAGTTTGGTGCGCGTTCACATGAAAGGGGTGGTATCTGGAGCATTCGACCAATCACAAACATGGAGAAGCATACTCATAGCGCAGCGTCATACTTCCTGAATGAAAAGTCAACTATAATATTAGACATATGAAGAAGTTAAACTTTAAACATCCATGACTTAAACACTGTATCCAGGATCAAAGCCACATAGCAAGGTGAATACAGCTGGTAACAGAAAAAGTGTTTGAATGCGTACATTAACAGGTTTATGATATCACTGTCTAAGACACGAGTGGATCTGACTTTAATTACATTTGTCTCAAGTGTTTCGTCAACTTAATGTGTTGCTTAAAATAATACTTCTGCATACAGTATGTGACACTGTGAGTGTTGCACGGCCAGATACGTCTCAGCTGACTCAGATAAGGAAACTAGAGGACACGGCTGGCTTGAGCAAACCAGTTGATAGCCAGCGTTGTAGGACAGTTTAGCGAGAGCGGCTTTGTTTTGGATTAAGTCAACCGGATAACTCAAAACATATCCAGGATAGGTTGAACTAGATTCGTAGTATACCCCCCAGGTTAGCCGCACAGCATAAGTTACCATGGAGATCTAGCCTGCTAAAAAGAGAACCAGCTTCGTAGGACCGGAAACCCAGAGTTTTTACTGAAGTTAGCCTGTTAACCTCAAATCCTGCTTCGTAGTACAGGCCTCGGGTCGACCAGGCTAAGCTAACGTTGTATATGCTCATTCCACACTCACAACAACGGCCTACAGACAGAAATAAACCAGCGACTGTATTCGCCATGACACAGACAGTCAGTGGTTTATACTTGTTTAACTTTTGTCCAGTTTCTTAACAGATATGAGGAGCAGTGAGCTCAGAGTGCTAACTGCTAACAGCTAACGGCTGATGTTTTCTGGTTGAACGTCAGTGACGGCAGGCTGAGATCCTCACCGCTGATTGGCTACCGCGAGATCGAGAAATGTAGGTTCAGTAAGTATTTTGCATAATAATGTTAAATGTGTCTCGTCGCACTAATGGATATGATACATGAACCCTTGATTAAAATGCACATTTATTTTCTCATTTTAAGTACGATTTGGTAAGTAGCAGTTATTCAGTGCCATTACCAAAACTTTTGTCATCTTCTCCCAGTCAGAGTTCCCTCATTGTTCATAGTTAAAAAAAACGTTTACCCCGGAGCTGAATTATCTGGAATTATCCCCCTCCTACACAAAACAAACGGCCCCAGCAAATAAAATTGAAAGAACACTTAATAGTGCAGTTTCAATGTAAACATCTGTATTTCTTTAACTGCAGTAAACTTTAGCTTGTTTCTCAGATAACCTCAGAGAGGCCGGTGATTACATCTTTATGGATAAATAGAACCAAGATCAAAGAAGTTTAGATAATCCGTCTTAAAACTGGAAAAAAAGTTGAATAATGTCCCCTTCTGGCAGAGAACCAAGAAGCTGAAGCATTTTCACAGCTATACAATGACATTACAGATGAATAAATGGAACCCTGATTAACATTTGAGATTTCACTATGTCTGAATGTAGTTAAAAACAATGGGGACAGTGAACGTTAGCAACTAAAAAACATATTTAACACTGGTCTCGTAGTTATAACAAATGGTAATGCGGTAGTGCTTCCTTTTATGATTGGTGGTACAAACTTAACTCCTCCTCTTCAAAACAAATGGACCCGGGAAATAAAACTATTAAAAATACTTAATAAATCAGTTTCATGTTAAAAATGATGTTTCCTCAATGCGGTTGGCCAGACACTAACTTTTGCTCGGCCTGTTTTTCTGATATCTTAAATTCCAGACATCATAAAATCCTTATATGAATAAAAAAACTTGATCAAAATCTGTATTAAAACCGGATTAAAATGATGTCGCCATGAAAGCTAACCATATGAAAGCCCCATTGAAACCGATGGTTTACTCTAGGTTTGAACATAAAAAAGTATATGGTTTGATGCAATAATGCAACTCAACAACATGTATTACACCGGTCTAGTCGTTTTTAGACATTTTAATGCAGACAAGTTACAAATAATACCTTTCATGATTAGATTACTATGGTACACATTCATCATGGTGACAATTTCCACATCAAAATAGGGACTTATATTTTTAGGATTGAACAAAGACTGGAGTAAACACTGGTTGGGTTTCACACCGGAGAATAATCAACAGCCAGCTTGTCACTCCCTACAACCTGCCAAGTGTAGGAGTGGAAGCACTGACACATGTAACTGACATCTCAGATTTAATTTGACTGCTAATCACACCCAGCTACAGTTTGAGAGCATTTCACACGTCGGAGCTACAGTTTCAGGTGTTAAGCCGGTAAGGAGACATACTACTGTGCCTCTGAATGCTAACACCTCTTCAGAGTCGGTCACATTTTTGCTTTATGCTCTGCCATTGTGATTATAATGATGATAATACTAACAAGAACATTAGACTCCACAGACACACACATTTTTCTTTCTTTTCAATTAAAAAGCAATCAACACTCATTTTGAGTTTTCCCCGCTCAAATACTTTTAATTTCAGATCAATGGCTATTTGAATAAACATATGTCGCTCCACAGGAGGTCACCCTGTTGTGATTCCCGTCTCAATCATAAAGCTGATAATAAGAGACGATATTCTACTAACACCTGTGTTTGTCAAATTAGAGAAAGTGGATCTCAATAATGAGGCAGAATATTTAACAAGTTACATTGAAAGAAATAAGAAAAGTAATGTACTTACCAGTGAATGTTGAAGCACAGATTCCCCCTCATGGCTCCTGGAAAACTCATCTGTAACAGAGAACATGTTCTCAAACTTTAAACTGCTCACAACAGAGAACTGAAAAACATCTCAGCTTCAGTAAGATTTTGGGATCACATCTGACACACCCTGCCTAAGGAAATCTGTCCCTCCAAATGCAGACTCTGTATTAGGGTCCAAAAATAAAAGCTTGATTTTTGTTCTTGCTAAATAAATCCACACAAGTACATGAAAACATGATTATGGCAGCGTCACATAAGCGTTGTGATGATCAGAAGATCAATTGTGTTACAGGATCTTTTGTGTTCCTGTGTTTGTGTCTCCAAAAACCCAAAGGGTTAAGCAACAAATACTCAGATTATATGTTAATCATTTATCAAACACATTCCTCCCTTTTTGTGGTTTAAGAAAAGAAACATAATCAACAGACTAAACAATTAAAACAATGATTGGGCACAGCCTTGGTGTTGCCATAGTATTTTACAGGATCATTGTTAGCCTAAATGTGAAGAAAAAGTCAGCACCATCAGCAAAGTTAGGGACAGCCCATTATGTTTCCTGATTATTCTTCAACTTAAAGCTCAATTTGAACATTAAATTAAGAAAATGGTTTGCCAAAGGTATTTAATTAACTTAAAATGTTTTCAATACGGAAACTGAAGCTAAGAGGATATGTTAATCGATTTCCCGCAAAACAATAATCAACAACCATTTTGAAAACGTTACATCAAAAGCAAAGCGTATGGATTTACGGAATACCTGGCGTTAAGAAAAAACAAGCATTTCCTAAATAACCATGGTGTCTGGGAAATTGTGTTGGATGCAACTTTAACTATTTTCTAATGATTAAACATGAAAATAAAAGATAACACTTATATACAGCCAAATGGGAACAGGCATATATATTATGAGTGAAAACAGAACAGCTATATACTGTATGTTCATCACCAAGAGAAAACAACTTTGATATAAATTCATTTCCATGCAGAGGTTTAATGAGTCTTTCAGTGATTCAGACGGTGTGATTCTATGGATGCCCGCCCTTATTTCCTCGCCTTTGATATAATTCTGCAGACCTCAATGTTCTTGGTAGATCCACCTGATTACTAAAATATCTCCTCTCTGCAGCTGTTCCTCAGCTGAGTTGCTAATTCAGGCCAGTGTTCTCCCATTTAAGTAGTCCCCGGTGTCTTCAGTTATAGCAGTGTAAGCAGCCGGGCAGACCAGCAGAGAACACAGAACTGTTTGCTATGCTGAGCATTCAGGGACTTTAAGCATCTTGGTTAAAATATTTGACCTTGTCAAGTGACATTTAATCAATTTGTGGATAAAATGCCTCGACCGTCTGATTTATTTAGTCGAGCAGTAGCACCTACACCAGGCTGATAAGCTGCCATTGACTTCCTCCTATAGCCACGTAAGCTCTTCTTATAGACACCTGCAGGGAGTCATGGACTCACTTATGTAGGTCTACGCTTTGATTTGATAAAACCTCTATTCCTGAGCTGATTACCAAGATATGAGTAATGCAACTATGCTTGTTATCTCTGCTGGCAATTAGTTGGTTCAATGATTCATGAAAATCACAAATTGCAAAAGATAAAGATGGGAGACTGAAATGTTTGGATAGAAGGACGGACGAACGGATGGATGGACAGATTGATGGATGGATGGATCATGGATGTATGAAGCGCCAACTTATTTAATATATAAATCGTTTTTACAGTTTACAAGCACAACTGCATTTTTGAAGTAGTTTTCTTTTTCAAAATTCAAAGATTCATAGATCCAAGGTTCAAAAGCATGTCAGTGTTTCCCACAGATCTGAAATATACATGGGGGGGTGGTGGTAGCGGGAGCGGGGGGGGGTTGAGGTGACGTTAAAATTACCCTTTCTGTTAGTCGCTTGTTAACAGACCCTTCACGCGATGGCAGAGCGAACAGGTACAGGCAGGGCCCATAATGATAGCCCTATAGTTTAAATCTACTACCCACACATAAACATATGGAAATGGGTTACTATTTTAAAAAAAATGGTAAATGTATTTAGGAACCTATCAATGTGATTTTAAGTGGGGGTGGACTCAAATCCTCTTGGGGGTAAAAAAAAAAAGTTAAATGTTGGAGTGAAATGCATCAATCTGGTGCACTTTGAGGGGGAAATAAAGAGACTAGATCTATGGAAACACCTATATGAAACAGAACTGTATACATTTCAATAATCATAAAATCATGGCCAAAACCAATAACATCCCATTTCCAATATGAAAAACACTGAAACTTGTTTATTTATTTATTTTTCGGTAGGGGTGCACCGAATGGGAAATTCTTGGCCGAAACCGATACCGAAAATAGGAAACAGTTTGCCGAAAACCGAATGCCGAAAAGCCGAAAATGATTAATAGAAATATATATATATATATATATATATATATATATAGAAATATATATATATAGATGTATACATTTTTTACCAATGTTGTT